>NC_089803.1:22857162-23056609 GCF_029633855.1 Hoplias malabaricus | reverse complement strand
TGACAGAACCTGAGGAGGGAAGAAAGGAGAGCAGCATTTTGTGTTGTGTGTGTGTGTGTGAGAGAGAGAGAGAGAGAGAGAGAGAGAGAGAGAGACAGAGAGAGAGAGAGAGGGAGAAAGAGAGTGACAGAAAAAAGAGAGAGACAGAGACAAAAAGAGAGACAGAGAGAGAGGGACAGAAAGAGAGAGAGAGAGAGTGAGTGAGAGAGAGGATGAGCGATACAGACAAAGAGAGGGAGAGAGAGAGAGGGTGAGAGAGACAGAAAGAGAGAGAGAGAGAGAGAGAGAGGGTGAGAGAGACAGAGAGACAGAGAGAGGGAGAAAGAGAGTGACAGAAAAAAGAGAGAGAGACACAGAGAGAGAGAGAGAGAGAGAGAGAGAGAGAGAGACAGAGAGAGAGAGAGAGAGAGTGTGGAGTCATGCTTCACTAAGGCTCCTGAGATTTCTACAAATAAATGGTTTTTTAGGAGGAGATAAACCCGAGTAAACCTACAAAAACGATCACTAAAGCAAATTAAAAGAAGATATCCAACTTTTTTTGAGAGGAAAAGAAGTCTGTAAGAAAGGAAAGGAGATACAGACAAAGAGAGGGAGAGAGAGAGGGCGAGAGAGACAGAAAGAGAGAGAGAGAGTGAGAGAGACAGAAAGAGAGAGAGAGAGTGAGAGAGAGAGAGAGGGCGAGAGAGACAGAAAGAGAGAGAGAGAGTGAGAGAGACAGAAAGAGAGAGAGAGAGAGAGAGAGAGAGAGAGGGCGAGAGAGACAGAAAGAGAGAGAGAGAGTGAGAGAGACAGAAAGAGAGAGAGAGAGAGAGAGAGAGAGAGGGTGAGAGAGCCAGAAAGAGAGCGAGAGAGGGGAGAACAGTTTCTAGGAATGTGGTTATATAAATATACTTGGTAAGAAGAAGGACAGGCGCATTAGGACTGTCACTCCTGATAAGTGCCACTGCAGGACCCTTGGCGCTGACACCCTCGCGCTAGTGATCCGCCCGGAGAGGCTGTCGGAGGAGGGCGGTGACCTACAGGAGATTAAACATTAGAGAGGTGGTTGTTTTGATGAAACCAAACGAAGTGGTGTCTCTTGAAAATGTGACACATGTTCAGCGGGATCTAATCTTTTATTCGCAGGGATAATCCCTGTAAAACCACTGCACGCGCCAGTCTCCTTCTCCACGTCTCTCTCTCTCTCTCTCTCTCTCTCACACACACACACACACACAAAGACACAGAAAATCTTGTCTTATCGCAATTACGAGGACCTCCACAGTCATCTGTAACGGTGTCGCTCACAAAATCACGTTGATCCTCATTCTCAGGTCATTTGGTTCTCATAAGGATATAAAGACCAGCGCACACGCCCGCACACACACACAAATGCGCTCGCACGTACGTACGTACACATTCGCACAGACCAGTTCATTATAAGGGCACGAGGGCTGAAGATCTCCACCTGCCGTGGAGCGAAATCCTACGGCGCGGGTTTAAATAACGGCTGAGCGCAATCTGGTTTGCCAGACTTTAACCTCCAGCAGATGGTTAAGCCTCCGCGGAAATGATTACATTTCTGAAAAAAACCAAGAAAAACAGAGTTTCAGCGCTCTCCACTTCTTCTTCTTTTCTCTCCTTTTTTAATTAACGGAGTGAAGGATTAGCGGCGTATCCGGGATCAGCCGCCCTCCAACAGCTGAATACAAATGTATCCTGAGAAATAATCCGCGGCCTGCACCGGCGGGGTCACGGTGCCACGGACATTAACATGCATTACACGAGTCTTTAAAGCAGCCTGGAGGTCCGCGCGAGCGCCGGTGCCATTACTTTCCCCTATTCAGCACCGAGCGCGCGCAACCAAATGCACACAGTGCCAATGACAGGTCACACACACACACACACACTAACGGTCTGAGGTCAAGCAAGTTCATTACTTCTCCCTCTCCTCACTCTGATATATCTCTGTGATATCAATCTGAAGTCAAACACTGAGGTTTCTCATTTCAGAGAGTTTCACCTCCCCGTCCCCTCCCCCTCCCCCCATCCTCCTCCAAGCTTTAATTAAAGATAAGGCTTTACAAATCTCCATGACATTTGGCCTGACTTTGGGAGCGCCTTTGTGTTTAGGCAGGTTTCCTCCGAACAAGTGCAATCCGTCTGGCTTTATTACTCACTCCAAAAACAATCCTCGGGCGCCATCTAGCGGATTTGCAAATCAGGTGCAAGTTCAACTGCTCGTTTGACTCTAAGTAAAGGCTTAAGATTTAAGTTACATCAGTTTCGTCCCCTTATGTGTTTAGATTGTGGGAGGTAGCTGGACTGATCTGTGAAGAGGCCTGGCTGGTTTAATGTTGAACGATAGATTGTGAGAATGTGAGCTCCCTTTCTGATAAGCAGCAGGTAACCACTGCCCTTGTTTATTCATGTGCATGATTTTAAGGAGTCGATATCCTTTCCAGTCCTTCACAAACTGTCACAGTTTACAGTGGTGCTAAAATATTACAGACATTTCATTATAAAAAATACATCCACTCGCCTAGACCAGGAACACTAGTGTGGGGTCACCAGTGTAGGGCAATAGGGAATTACTGCAGTAGGAAGTCCATGACAGGGAAATGAGAGAGAGAGAGAGAGAGAGAGAGAGAAAGAGAGAGAGAGAGAGAGAGAGAGAGAGAGAGAGAAAGAGAGAAAGAGAGAGAGAGAGAGAGAGAGAGAGCGAGAGAGGACTTTGACTTTTAGGGTCCTTTATTATCAACAGTTGGACTCAATATTCGTCCAAGTTCAATTTTGAAACATAAAAACTACTTGTAAACAACACTCACACCTATAAAACCTGGGTATATATAAAAAAAAGTGCATTTAAATGAAAAATGGATTAAAAATTAGTTCACCATCACATACAGAACACACCCCTCCCCCACAGCACCACACCTCCTCAAACACCTCCAGAGTTTTCATGCACTTATAAAAATTAAAATCAATAAAAATCCTTGATCTCACCAGTCTGATAAAAACCCCTATGACCTCACTGTCAGTGTCCTGTTCCACCTTGTTTTTTCGACTGATGTAAATGGCCAGTTTCGCTTGACCAAGGATAAAATTCAACAATTGGCACTTGGCCCTCTCCTTCTTGTTGTATTTAAAACCCAGGATAAAAGTGTGCACGGTAAAAATCACATTAAAAGCCATAAAAGCTGTCTGTAAAAAATCAAAAAGGGGACGTAGCCTAAAACATCTCATAAAAGCGTGAAAGACAGTTTCCCTCTGTGTGCAAAAAGGGCAAACTGGTGCAACCTCAGGGTTTAAAACAGAGATAAAAGAGTTGACAGGTAAAATCCCATGTAAAACCCTCCACTGGAGGTCAGCAGCTCTTTTTGTTAACGGTGGCTTGTACAACGCTCTCCACTCAGGCTTTACATTATCACCCAGAGATAGAACCTCCCTCCACGGCGTGTCCACCCTCCCATTCAGTCTCTTTTTGTTTAGCGCTTTCACGCATGCTCTGTACAGCAGCTTCCCGGATGCACTGTCCAACTTCATACAGGACTCCCCCTTACACTCCAGCAGGGGCCCCTCGCAGTCCTCCAGGTCAGGGGCCAGGATGAGAGCAGGAAAGGGGTCGTCCTCTGCAGGCCTAGTCACCCCTGCACCGTAGTCTATCAACATCCTAAGTTCCTCAGGGGTCAACGCTGTCCTCCACTTGCACAGAGACCGAGATACCACGCGCAGAGACCTCAGGCCTAACCGTGCAGTCAGTCTCTCTGTACCGGAAAGATCAGGTCCCGCAGTGTCCACCAGTTGACGCAGTGTGGTGACCCCCGAAGAAACCAAGACTCTGGTCAGTGCAGGAGTCGACAGGCCTGAAATGTCCATCCGGGCGCCGTGAAGCAGAGGTTCCTCCAGCAGCCAGTGCAGCGTTGTACTCTCTGGTCCTTTGACTTTAAAAAAACTCCATATTTTAAAAAGCCCACGATAAAATGCAGGTAAACCAGCAGTGTCCAGTAAATTTGGGTTCATTAAAAACAGGGTCCTGTCCATCCCCAGGCCTCCCACTGTGTGCAGGATCCTGCAGGCTACCTCCCTCCAAACCAGTTCCTTAGGGCCAGTAAACAGTCTTTGTGCAAACTGGAGGCGGAAGGCAGCCACCCTGCTGGCTAAATGAATGAGCCCCTGCCCTCCCTCATCCTTGGGAAGATGAAGAACTCCCTGAGGAACCCAATGAAGTCGATCCCAAAAAAAATCCACCAGCAGAGCTTGAAGATTGGCCAGCAGGCCTGGTGGGGGATCGACACACGCCAGTTTATGCCACAGGGAGGACGCAGCCAGGTTGTTGATGATGAGAACTCTACCTCGGTATGACATTTGAGGGACCAGCCACATCCATCTGTTGAGTCTCCCCTTCACCTTTTCCAGCACACCATCCCAGTTCCTTTCTTCAATAACACTGTCCCCCAAATGCACACCGAGGTATTTAAACCCGCCCGTCCCCCAGGCCAGTCCATCAGGGAGTCTGGGTTCTTCACCTTCCCAGTCCCCGAGTAAAACTGCTTCTAATATGCTCTAAATCTCCTGTGGTCTCCGCAAGACCCTGGAGCCCCACTATTCCAATCTCCAGAGCTTTAAGTGACCTAGTAATGTCCCTCGTGACATTGAGAGTATACTGTTGACAGAATAATTTAACATTGGCTTTGGCTACGTCCCACCATTGCTGAACAGAGGTAAAATCATTTCTCTTTGCTCTAAAAACACCCCAGAAAAAGGTAAAAGACTCTTTAAAATTGGCATCTTCTAAAAGCGTGGTATTAAAATGCCAGTACGCACTCCGCGGCTTCACCTTTGTTTTTAAGATAGTTCCCTGGACCATAGAGTGGTCAGAGATTCCTACCGGGGCAATAAAACACCGTGTAAAAAGAGATCGTTGGTGTCTAAAACAATAAAAGCGGTCCAGCCTGGCCAGCGAGAGCATGTTATCTTTACTGTGGGCCCATGTGTACTGTCTTTGTTCATCATGGAAACTTCTCCAGACATCACATAACTCATGGGCCTCCAGCATCTCGCAAAGACGCTTCCGTGAAGCCGCGTGAGGTTCGCCATGATTCCGGTCTGTTTTGTGTGCTGTACAGTTAAAATCTCCACCCAAGACTAAAAACTCTGTGGAGTCACAACTTTTTAAAAGAGAGCTCAGTGCGTCTAAAAACAGTAACCTCTCAGCTCCTAGTGTTGGAGCATAGACGCAGATAAAAACAAAAGTGTCTTCTTCAAAGACAGCCCTCACTTTTAAAAGTCGCCCCTTTAAAACTTCCTCCACTGTATAAGAGACCGGAATAAGAGACTGTGAGAAAAGGAGTGCCACCCCACCGCTAAGGGATGAGTTGTGGCTTAGAACAGCGAGCCCACTCCACTCCTTCGCCCACTCAGCAGCATTTTCCACATCACTGTGGGTTTCCTGCACAAATACAACATCGATACGTTTGTGCTTAACCAGCTCATAAAACTTTGCCCTTTTCTCACAGTCCCTTGCCCCATTAATATTTAAGGTGGCGATTTGAAAACCTTCCATTAAAAAAGGTAAAAAAGAGGGGACAAAAACAACCAGAGATAAAAGTCCGTTCAGGAGTCGTCTTCACACTGCACTTTGTTCAGTTTGGTCAGTAACTTTTTTAGTCTAAACGTCTCCTGCTCCGTAAAAACCCCCTCCCTCCGCAAGTGTTTGACGTCCCGTATAAACTGTACACTGTCTGGGAAATGTTCCTCCACCCTCACACCCTTCTGTCCTTTAGTAACTCGTAAAAACTTTCTAATTTCTTCAACAGTGTACAGTTGAGGCCTGTTCTCTTCCTGGGAGCACACAGACCATCCCGAGTCAGAGAGAGAGCCCTCACTGTCCGAGTCTCTGTCGTCCACTGCCGTCACATCTTGTTTGGCCTGTTTTTTTCCCTTTCCCTGGCCCCTCTTCTTCCTCTTATGAGGAATTTTAAAAACGGACTCAACCTCCATCAGGTTTACTCCTCCAGCCTCCTGTTCTGCTTCTCGGGCTGGAGCCAGTTCAGAACAGCTGTGCTGCACCCCTCCGTCCCTCTCCTCCACGTAAACACCACCAGAGCCCCCCCCACAAGGCCCCGCCGAAGAGGGCCCCACCTCGGCCGACACGGCCTCGGCAGCCACCCTAACAGCAGGCCCCACCGAAGATGACCCTACCACAGCCGACGCGGCCCCAGCAGCCACCCCAGCAGCAGGCCCCGCCGAAGAGGGCTCCACCGCGTCCGACGCGGCCCCGGCAGTCACCCCAACCGCAGGCCCCGCCGAAGAGGCCTCCACCGCGGCCACCACGGCCCCGGGAGACACCCCATCAGCAGGCCCCGCCGAAGAGGGCTCCACCACGGCCGACGCGGCCCCAGCTTCCACCCCAACAGCAGGCCCCGCCGAAGAGGGCCCCACCACGGCCGACCCGACCCCGGCAGCCACCCCCACAGAGGGCTCCGCCAAAGATGGCTCCACCACGGCCCCGGCAGCCACCCCAACAGAGGGCCCCACTGAAGAGGGCTCCACCACCGCCAGCGCGGCCCCAGCAGCCACCCCAGCAACGTCGGACCCTACGGAAGAGGTCTCCACCACGGCCAACGGGGCCCCGGCAGCACCCCCAACAGCAGGCCCCGCTGATGAGTGCTCCACCACAACAGCGGACCCCACCGAAGAGGGCTCCACCACGGCCCCGGCAGCCCCCCTAACAGAGGTCCCCGCCGAAGAGCGCTTCGCTGCGGCCAACGCGGCCCCGGCAGCCACCCCAACAGAGGGCCCCCCTGAAAAAGGCTCCACCGTGGCCAGCACGTCCCCGGCAGCCACCCCAACAGCGGACCCCCCTGGTGGTGACATTTTACTGTTCGGGGTCCGTGCAGCCGGCCAAGCAGCAGTCGCAGGGGGGACGACCACCGCAGGCACAGCCACTACAGGCCCCGACCGCTCAGTACCCCCTGTCCCCTCAGTACCTGTATTAACTCGTCCAGGGCAGTCACGAATAAGATGTCCGACCTGTTTACACCCAAAACACTTCATACTATTTTCAGTCGAAGCAAAAACTGTATAAACATAACCATCCACTTTAAACTTCAGGACTAAGTCCAAACTTTCAGCTCCTCCATTCAACACCATGAAAACAGATCTTCTGAAAGACACCAAGTGTTTGAGTAAGGGCGACTTACAGGTTATGAGGATCTTCTTGATCGGGGAGACGAGCTTCCCAAAGCGGGAAAGCTCCTGAGCGATGTGATCATCTTTAATGAAGGGAGGGACATTGGACAAAATAATCCTTTTGGACGGGGTACTCAGGGGCAGCACAGGCGTGAACTGGTCATTAATAATTAACCCTTTTTCCACCAAAACAGCCGCGAAATGCTCGTTAACCAAAAACAAAACAAACGCGTTGCTCATTTTCGAGATGGAAACCATGTTCTCGTGGCCGACGACATCTACCGCCGCCGTACCACACTCTTCCATACTCGCCCGGCACTCCACCTTCACCGCGTGCCGGCGGGTCAGACTCTCACACAACAGGGTGTGGGAGGACGCCATGCTTCCGCCAAACGCCGACAGCAGACTCCCCCACAGGCCCTAGCTCCGCAAACACACTACCAAACACACCTCACACACTCACACTCACACAAACTTCAGAAAAATCTGAAAAAAAAACGCACACGCACAAAAAAATTGGCAAAAAAACGCCAACCGCTCTCAATCACAACGCTCCGCTCACTCCAACGCTCACGCTCGCGCATGCGCACAGAGAGAGAGAGAGAGCAGAGACCTACAAGAGAGGTTTTGTTAGCAACAGAGCTAAAACACACTTTCTGAGGCCAAGAAACAAATAATTGTGAGTTATTAGTTTTACAAAGAGTTCACGACTGATACCGAGTGTTCATTACTCAGGGTGCATGGGTGTTTCTTTTTCTACGGTCTTAGACTGACCCCTACTGGTCAAACGGCGTACTGCCTTTTAAAACATGGGTGCCATGTAAAAAGGATCACTCTATACACAGGCCTCTAGGACAAAGTACGAGCGGACGAACCGACAGAAATACCCCCTTAGACCCAAACTACGAGGGAATAACAGCGCAGTGGCCAATGTTTAATTAAAAAAGGAGGTGTGCTGTTTTCTTGTGTTTAAGCAATAGATCGTTGAAGTCACTGAGCTCTCTTTATTCCAGACAAGGCTTTATTTCATGTTCAGCAGAGGCTCATGGTTGTAAAACGTTAGCAAATGTAAAGGATTATCTTTTGAAAACTGCTACGGCAATCACACAAAGACACAAGCAGAGAAAGCAAACCTGGATCCATGATCCCATGAGTCATCTTTCACACGTTTCCTGCGTCACTGTGGTGTTTATCTGGACCCAGAATAAATCTGTTGCAGGCTCACACGATAGTGGATCCAAAATGGCATGGGCCTCTATCTTTAGGGTCTTGTGGGACTCATTACGCTGGATGACTACGCTGCAAGAGCAAATGGACACGGAATAAAATGCTACTCTGCAACACCAGGTTTCCCCCGCGGTGCTAATAATTTCCCCAAAATGTGCCCATATTTTGCGATGGCAAGGCTCCTGTCTCCTGCAAGAGACAAAAGTGGTTTCTTAAGCACAAGGATGGAATCTAATGCCTTTAATAGCCTCTTAAAACACCACAGCGTAACATTATAATACGTTTACAGGAATTCCTTGAACGTGATGTTTTCAACATCTTTTACCCTTCAACTGGATGGTTTTCATCTTGAAGCCACAGTTAAAGCCCCATATGAGAGCACTCCAACAGGCTCCGAAGCTGTTCTGAATTATGGGTTCCCCACTGTTTCTTGTAGTTTGTCAGTTCTTGAATAAACAACGATTTTATTTATTTGATGTTAACTCTGAACAGCAGCCATTTCACACACTTTACATCACTGATGATTAAAACAGTGAGGCCCTACAGCTTTTTCCACTGTGGCTCTTGTGATCTGATTCAGAAGGGCTAAGTAGATACCTACAATATATGAGAAGCGTCAGGAGAGATACTACAGGGAAAACACTAACCTGGCAGAGGACACCTGCAAATTAGCCAGGAAACTTAAGGCCAATGTCAATCCCATCCAACAAGAAAAAATCAAGGAGAGTCCTGTTGGGCAGCCATCTTTTATTTTTTATTATGTAGATAACACATAAATCCTGCTCTGTGGAATACCTTCAGTGTCTTTTGGGAGCCGGTAACATAATTGTCCATTGATGCTCGTGTGATGGACTGGCATCCAATCCAGGGTGTGTTCCTGCTTTATTCCAAATCATTCCAGGGAGCCTCCAGACCCAGTGCAACTTTGATGAAAGAACCATTATATATTTTTAATACGGAATTAATTATTATTTCTTCTAGGCTGTACGTGGCTATACATCCACTTCAGACGGACTTTATACAGTCACACATATCATGTGTAGAACCGTGTAAACCACCTTTAAATCCATGTAGTATTTTTCACGGGTGTTCACATCCTTTAGTCCGTAGGCCTACGGCATGTGTAGCGTATAATCGAGTGCCTCAAGTGGTCAAACGACGTACTGCAGGAGAGTATAAGACACGGGTCTCTTTTAATGACCAATGCGCGACGAAAATCCCATTTTTAGGACAGTGTCTGAGCTGAGTGAGATGTCTGCCACGAGAAAATAACAAGAAACACAAAACGCCAGACAGCGCCGGTGGTTTGAACCCTGCGGCCCGCGGACTACAGAATGGATTACGCATAGAGGAAGTAACCACATGGCTAAGCTGGCGCAACGTTGAACTTGGGAAAACACATACTTGACTGTGTTACACCGAGGACGGCGCAGGCTCATGATTAAACGTAATTCACTTCTGTTACTGGGTACACACACTTAGCAGGACCCATTTTGTAGAGTCCATAGCTGCTAATACCAGCAAGGTAAACAATGAGCTTAACTAACTAGATACCCCTCATGCGGCGACAGGTTGCTACGAGTTTTAAATTTGTTGTTTTCTTTGATTGTATCAAAAATCGTAAGTGTTTTGGTTTGTTTTGATAAACTTTTGTGGAATTATTGCATATATATATAACTATAATATATATATATATATATATATATATATATATATATATATATATATATATAGTTAAACTTTCTTTGTGTAAAACTCTGTGTGTGTGGATGTTGTTCAGTTGTATAAATGAAAATAAACATAAATACACAAGAAGGTATCTTTGAGAAGAATTACAGTACCAAAAAAGGTAGGAGAGGTACAGTAACTGCACTAGTAAGGACCCTCAAGAGTCCGCCCGCCCTCAGTGTCTTTACTAAAGGGCAATAGAATAGGACCGAGTAGAGTGTGTTACTGTCATTGCACAACAGTACAAGGAAATTAATCGTGCAGTACGTGATGGTCCTATCCAAGATTAAATAAAGCATAAATGTATAAGAACTAGGGCTGTGCCGTATTGTATCGTGTGCAATAATACTGCAGTTTTGTTTTGTTTTTTTTTATAAAAAAAATCAATATTGTTATTATCGTGATGTTCTGACTTGTTTACACAATGACGTCACGTGATGACATGTAATATGGTATACATATAAATATATAAAATATCAATAAATATTCTTATACAGTGTCAGAATCTTGGTAAGTTACAGTTGTTTATAAAACAATTACACATTTATTTGTTGTTTCTTCTGAATGTTTGAAATTGTTAAATTTGTAAAAATAAAATGTAATATAATTTAAATAAGACATTAAATATATTATTAATACTAATCTAACATTTATTTTGTTAAATAGTGTGTTCTTGAAATAATAGTTATTTTCAGTGTTTTTTCATATCGCCCAAGAATATCATTATCACCAAAATACACTGAAATATCGAGGTATTATTTTAGGGCCATATCGCCGAATAAAAACTATTAGTCTAAGGACAAAATAAGCAAAATGATAAATAAGTAATTAATATAAATCATATCAGCTAGTTTAAAATAAGTAAGAACTTTACATAAACTGAGAATAACAAATAAAATAATAAAATATATACAACTAATAAATACATATTAAAAGAACCGTAACATAATGTTTTAATTCAGTATTTATACCTTGGATGAAATTGTTCAACAGATTGTATTTAAACGTATATTTTATTGCAGTTCCATGGACGGCTGTGTGAATTCTGGCATGTACCTCTTTTACTGACCAAGGCCTGAAAGGTGTAGAAATGTCTGGCTTTGGCTAAATCTCACATCGCCCCCTACTTCTTATGTAGTGCACTATTTTGACCTTAAAGTGACTGCTCCCAAAAAGAGCATAAAGCTGTTCTGAATTATAATGTGTATTTACCCTACAGATTTTCCATTGTCCTTGAGATGTGATTAAGAAGGGATTAATACATACAGTGAATACATGAGATCAGGTGAGATCCTAAAGGGAAAGTATGCACAATTGCTGTGGTCACTTGAGGTCAACCTTAAGATCCATTACCACAGGAGTTTACACCCTTCATCCAGGCCTTTAGTATGTTGCATGTGATCAAGTCAAACACTGTACTGCAGGAAAGAGTTCAGAGTAAACATGGCTCTTTTTTAATGACCAATGTGTGACAAAAATCCCATTGTTAGAACAGTGTATGAGCTGAGTTCCATGTGTGTGTGTGTCTTTGGAGACTGTTAAAAAATACATTTCACACCTATTACTTAATTCACCTATTACTTCACATATTATTCAATCATTCATTCATTATCTGTAAGCGTTTATCCAGTTCAGGGACGCGGTGGGTCCAGAGCCTACCTGGAATCATTGGGCACAAGGCGAGAACACACCCTGGAGGGGGCACCAGTCATTCACAGGGCAACACACACACACACTCACACATTCACTCACACACTCACACCTACAGACACTTTTGAGTCGCCAATCCACCTACCAACGTGTGTTTTTTTACTGTGGGAGGAAACTGGAGCACCCAGAGGAAACCCACGCAAACACAGAGAGAACACACCACACTCCACACAGACAGTCACCTGGAGGAAACCCACACAGACATAGAGAGAACACACCACACTCCTCACAGACAGTCGCCCGGAGGAAACCCACGCGGACACAGGGAGAACACACCAACTCCTCACAGTCACCTGGAGGAAACCCACACAGACACAAAGAGAACACACCACACTCCTCACAGACAGTCACCTGGAGCTGTGTGACACTACTTGCACCTCCGTGCCGCCCTAATTCACATATTACTTAATTAATAACAAACAAACATACACAAAAGAGGTATTTTTAAGAAGGATAAACACAGATTACTTGGGTGGGACCATCAGAAGCTCGGTATAATAACGTGTGATTTCCACTGCAGAGCAGTACAATGAAATTCATGGTGCTGTACCTCATAGACCTCTACAAGTTTACATAATGTATAAATGTATAAAACTATGAATAACATAAAGATGAATTAGGTAAAAATAGCCTACATATTATAATAAATTCAATAATAATAATAATATAAGTTAAATAAAACTGTAACTGAAATTTGTAAATAATTAATAATTATTATGGTTTTCTCTTGAGTGCCGTCTACTGGCCATGTGCAGGACTGCAGCAGAAATCCAGTGTGAAACACAGGACCGTCGACAAATACCTGAAATACCTGTTTTACATTTACACGCTCCTGTTAACCGCGTGAGTGTACGACGTGAGAATATGAGAAATAAGAAAATCCCAATCATCGCTGGTGGTTGACCCCTGCGACCACAGGCTGCAGCACGAAAACTAGGGTACGATGGAACCACACGGCGAAAGTAGCACACGCTCTCCAGCGGAGTCATACGTGACTCTAATTAATGTACTGTATTGCGTTAAGACTTTAATTTTGTAATTTGCAGCCACGTTAGCTATATGTATAAAACTTAGTAAACAACTCTTTATATTCGGCAGCAATGAGACCAGTGAGTCTGAGTCTGAGCAACAGATGTGTTTTAAAAACGTGTGTAAAATACCAACAAGTGTGTGATATGTGATATCATTGGCACAAATGTGTTAAATTAGGGATGTAATGTGGCGTTTTCAACACATGGAGAGTGCAGGGTCTAACTGTGAAACTACAAAGCACCTCTGTAGGTTAGGTGTTTCCGATAAAGTGATATAAACAAGAGCGTAAAGATCTACAGCGCTAAACTGACACAGGGGTAAAGAGGGAAATACATGTACCAGAAGGAGATAAACAGAGAGGTGCTAGAAAGAGTTAAAAACATGTTCTTGAGTTCTGTAAAAATTCAAGGGTTCTCCCCTTGACCCCTTTCATTATGCAGAACTACGCATTATCCGTAACTGAAAATGTTCTTAGGGAACCAAAAGTAGTTACCCAGGCTTAACAGTGAGAGGGGAATGAATTGACTCACTAGCGTTCCTTATCCACAAGGGGGCAGCAAAGACCAGGAAATAGACCCATAAAGAAAGTATTTGGATTCTAAAATGATTCAAATGGTAATAATTAAAAAAGAAGAAGCTATGAATTAATGAATGATTGAGAGTTACTTTAATTTACAGTTATGAGAGTTTGCGAGCCTCACCTTCTCCATGGATGAACGGTTGTGACCTGTAATAAAAGATGGTCTTGAATATAAATTACTCGCACTGTTACAGTGATTTATGTAACCATCATCAGAATCAGTAAAACATCGGATTGAATCCTTTTTATGTGATTCTCTCCCACAGGTCGTTTAGAGTGAGGTCATGAGTGTGCGCTCGGACAAGCATGTGGTCCTGACATGTATATCAGGGAGTAACCTATGAGTAGGCCTCTGAGTATGCATGTGTGTGGCGCGTGCATGAACACCCCCTGTGGGGGGATAACCTCTGATTGCTGTAGCAGATGTGAAGAGAGAGAGAGAGAGAGAGAGAGAGAGAGAGAGAGAGAGCACAAGAGAGAGACTACTTGTAAAAGGATGAAAAATGTGTGTAAAGTCTGTGTGTGTGTGTGTGTGTGTGTGTGAGAGAGAGAGAGAGAGAGAGAGAGAGAGAGAGAGATTAAATGAAATAAGCGATATTAAAAGACAATAAAATAATATCAGCCAATAGTGACTTGATCCTGTTCATTAGGTTGACCTGACTGTGCTGACCTGGAAAGGCAAGAGAGACTGGAGAAGGTGAAGAAGAAGAAGAAGAAAACAAGAAATGAAAGAGATGAGGAACAGTGCAGATAATTTAGACCAAGTCCAGAAGAGAGAAACAGACAGTGGAAAAAGAGGAAAACAGAACAGGGAAATAGATTAAATGGACTGCGATTCTAATGAACTTAAAGAGGGGGTCATGGAGAGAAGAGAGTGAGATGACCAGGGGTGACTGAGAAGAAAAGGAGTGGAGGAGAAGACAGAATAGAAAAAAGAATTAGGAGAGGAGGTTAGATGAGAAGGAAGAGGAGAAGAAGAAATGGGTGAAAATGGAGAACAGTAAGAAGATATGAAAAGAGGAGAGAAATGAGAGCAAGGGGTAAAAGAGAGAAAGAGAAGATAGGAGTAGAGAAAACGAAGGAGAGGGGAATAAATGAGAATATAGGAGAGGAGACGAGAGGAGTTCTTGCACATGCTGCTCAGCTGTGTAAACTGCAGAAAGGCAGGGTCTCGGATTCCCTGGGAAAAAGCCTGATATTTATAGGAGACTGGCAGCCCATATGCCTCTTGCACACACACACGCTAATATTATTATTATTATTCCTGAACACTCAAAAATGGAAAATGGCAGCAACCTGAGAGGCCTGGAGAGGTGTGTGTGTCTGTGTCTGTGTTTGTGAGAAAACGCAAGTATGTCTGTTGGAGTATGTATACACATGAGACAGAAGGAGAGAGGGGGATACTGAGAGAAACGACAGTCACAGTGGAAAATGAGGGGATAGACAGCAGGAGAGAAAAAGAGGTTGCAGAAAAGAAAGAGAACATTGGCATGGGTAGAAGGGCTGTAACATGATCTACTGAACTTATTAGTGCTGTCAAGCAGTGTGAGGAGACAGAGAGAGAGAGAGAGAGAGAGGTGGAGGGTGTCAAGCGGACTTAGACATGAGAATGTATTCCAGCACAAGATTATAAAATTCCCGCAAGTACGGAGCAGACGTGTCATAACAGCATATACACACACACACACACACACTCTCTCTCTCTTAGAGAAGAAAAGGAAATTCCACCAGGAACAGGTGGGTGGGGCATGTAATATCAGTCAAACTTTTTGACTACATCTGTGGTACATTTAACCAATCAGAGAGCTACAGTTATGTAACATGACCTTTTGGCATACATCACATGTTAATGCATTTTTGTTTTTTGGTTACAAATCCTACACTGCTATCATGCCAGTGAACAATGTACTGTCAGTGACTCTTACACATTTATAACTTGATCGTAGTCCTGGGGTTCTGTGACATGCTTTGGTCACAACACCACAAGGATCAAAGCACACAGCAGTGTTCTCCCCATGTTTAAACAGCCCTGTTCAGAACGACTGGTTTCAGCGCCTGTTCGTTTTAATGAGAACAAGCCACAGCTCAGTTTCATTTGTCATTTTAAACATATTTACTCAGTTTGTTTATTTCTCTGCACTCTTTGTGTTTACCTTGCTCTGTTTAACCTTTAATTTGCACTCTATGGAGTCAGGACAATCCTAAAGCATCTGCACACATAAGACGCAGCACAAAACAGAACAGCTCATTATTGGCATGCCCAAAAAAATATTCTGAGGTTCAATAGACTGAAAATAGTATTTATTTATTTGTTTGTTTATTTATTATAAATAAGTGCTATATATGACTAGAGTTCATCCCTCTTTCCCTTTTTCGTTCTTACCTATTCTGACCTGTAGGTGGCAGCACTGAAGCTGGAACCGTTCTCCATCTCTGCTTTGCCTTGAGGTAAATTTGCATCACCATCACCATCAGGATCAACATCATCATCGTGATTGCAGTTGAGAGAACACAAGAGCCAAGCGAGAGGGAGGGGTGGTGAAAGAAAAGAGCGAGTTTTTCAGGGAAAAAAGAGACGAGGTATGTGACCTACCACTGAGTTAGAAATCCCTCATGAGCTGTGGTGATAACACACACGGAGCAGGCCTGTTGCTCTACACCGAAGTGAAAGATAGAGAGAGAAGGGGGAGGATAAGGAATATTTTACATGTAGATAAAGGATAGACGACCCATGCAGAATAACAGCATTCTCTTCTGTTTTGAGGTCAGGTGAGGACAGGGGTGTTCGAGTGCACTCCTGGAGGACAGTTCTGCCGAGTTGAGGATTATACTTAAATTTCACACATCTGATTTTGATTCATGAGCTGAATTCACTGTGCTAGTCCAGGGGAAACACTTACCTCTACAGGCTTAAAGCAGTTGTCAGGTTGGGAACAATTGGTTTCGTAGTTGATACATGTCTGGCCGGAGCATAGAGGTAGAGAGCCAGTGCGTTCTGTCACAAAAACAATTCCAAAAAAGAGAAACGCAACACTTACTTTTACAGCACTTAGCAGACATTCTTATCCATAGCAACTTACAATTCCAATCATGTTACAGAGGTAGGAAACTATAGTGTCATCCAAGGACTTTCACTGGTGTAGTGTGTGAGGTGAGAGAGAGGTGTTACCAACTACTGTACACCAGTCTGAACCAGTCCACGGGAGAGTCTACTAAAATCTCTCAAGGTAGGCTGAGAACATTGTACTGGTCTTACCCTGCCTTTCAGTTCAGGTTTTTACTTTCCCTCACCCATTTCCACTGACCACTCGGAAGTGCGTACTACCTCCCTCACACAAGTGTCCACCTACAGTACAAGGGGAGGAGGGCGCAACGTGAAGCATGTTTTTCAGTCGGAATACACTCACCCTTGGCAAAAAAAACGGGAACAAACTAAACAATCCACATACCAATGTGTGTTTTTGGACAGTGGGAGGAAACCGGAGCACCCAGAGGAAACCCAGGGGAGAACACAGCAAATTCCTCACAGACAGTCACCTGGAGCAAGACTTGAACCCACAACCCCAGGACCGTGGAGCTGTGTGACTGCAACACTACCTGCTGCACCACTGTGCCGCCCTGTTTATGACCTAATCATTATGTACGAGAGCAAAGAGAAACTAGGAAAGCCTAGTTTTGCCAGACCACCGTTAACCATATAGCCATTATCACAGAGGTGTTTGTGGTATTTCAAAAGCAGGAACATCCAAAATACATCCGCTTGTCATTGGAGGTCTGGAGAAGCTTTGCTGCTTCATATGAATGTCCATGTTTACAATAATAACAAATAATAACAAACTATAAAAGTAGTTTATCTCGTCAGTTGCTGACAGTGTGTGTGTGATCATAGAAAGCCTGTTATTTTCTCTTAATACAAAGCTACAAAACTGAAACACCATGTTGATATGACATAAAATTAACTCATTTATAAGAAAGCAACAAGAAAACATTTTAACATTTTTGTTAACATAACAAGTGTTTGAACATTTCTAAAACCAGGCACCTTAACAATTTAACAACCAAGTAATCTATATTTGATAATATAATATATACAGGGGGTCCTCGACTTATGACATTGATCTGTTCCTACATCACGTCGTAAACCGATTTTCGGTGTAAGTCGTAACATACGTACATACTGTACGTAAATAACATACTGTAAGCACTGATCCTATCCTAACATCTATCGTCCTCGGTCCCGAGCCGCGTAACCGTGTATTCTTCCGCCATGCACACCAAACACGAAGTTCACGTTACAACGTTTACGACGCATAACCACTTAAGTCGAAACAAGGCTTTATACAGTAAATGGGAGATGTGTCGTAACCACGAAACATCGTAACTTGGGACTGACGTAACCCGAGGACCTCCCGTATATATTTTATATTAATATTTGATAAAGGTACAGGACATTGCTGGGAACTAGGTATTTATTACTGATTTACATTTCTGTAAGGGCCTAACTAATAAAAACGGTGCTGTAATTAATCCACAGCCTCATTTATTTTGAGTTACACCTCGCTCTGGTTTTTTAGCTTTAATCATACAGAGATTTTGTTCTTTTTTGTGTAAAGTTAAACAAGAAGCTGTATAATTTACTCGTCAGTAACAGTGAGACGTGTCCGTGTATTCGTGTCGTTATAGGGACAGACAAGATGACTTTCTGTTTGTTAAATATATAGTAGATAACAAAAGGCTGTGTCACAGAAACATTCTCCAAACATAAAGAAGAGACTATGATGAATATTACCACAGCAACGTTCAACACATTTCTGTTTGAGGCTCCAGTAAAACACTGAGCTGCTCACCACTTGTGGACGGTGGACCTACAGTGCTGAAGCAGCGCAAGCGTGTCCCAATTCAGCTCTCAACTCTCTGACCCCTGGAACACTTCAACCCTTGCACCTTCTGCTTACCTTTCAACTACGTCATCAAAGTGAGAATTGTAATGAAGGATTAAGGGCTTGCAGACCGCACAATTATTGGGGAAAATTTGGACGTACTTGTCCGGGGAAAAGAGGACATTTGATCACCGCAGAAAGGTTCCAAATGTACTTCATGAACTGGAGTGTGAAATATGGCTGAAGTAACAAGAGATGGTGTAGTGGTGCCACCTTAAGTTCTCTCTGTGAAATACGGCTGAATTAACAGTTCCTACCCGTACATGCACGTTTCAACATTACGTGTCAGTTATTCAGTCACTCAGTCAGTAAGCTATTCAGTCAGTAAGCGCATATGCCTCTTCTAGGGTCCGGCAAAAAATATATATATAACTTGCAACAATGTATTACTTTTAAGAATTTTAAGCATTGTGAAAATGTTCTATTTCACTTATAAACTACTTTGTCCAACATTGTTTTTGCAGTTGCTATGGAAATTGCTTCATAGTTCTGCTTCTGATGTGGATATCAGTGTTGACCCTCAGAAGGTTCATTTAACACACTTCACTTCCGTTGCAAATATGGAACGGCCCTTAAGATGGCGTCAGGGATTCCCTAAGGCTCAGCGGCGAGGTGAAGTGGGCGAGGGCAAGTTAAAACCAGCATTGGAACGCAGGGTTAGTGTGCCCTCAGCAACCCCCACTAAAAGTATTCTAAAAGAAATCTTCCCGAAACTGGTAAAATACTTATTACTTATGTATATTTAGACTAAAATTGGCTTATTGCATTTGTCATTGCCATTTATAATTATCAGGCAAGCACTGGTATTAGTTGCTAAGTGAGTCTTTGGGAAAGCCGTGTGAAAACTGCTAAAACTCTCAAAACCGCCACAGCCAAACACCCTTTGTTGAACGCCCAGTATCAGCTAAGAGGGTATAAAGGGCCCCAGTGGTGGGTTGTAGAATGATATATCTTTGGAGATCCCTGAGGTGATGAACTGCCAATCAGTACTTCAGAAAGAAGTTGGAGTGTAAAGTAAACCTACATCACACAAGGGTGCAGATTATTACTACTGTGAAGGGAGACAATAATAATCTCCCTGTTAATACCACTGATTACAGAATCAAACTTGTAGAAGTGGGTGTGCATCTCTCTCTCTCTCTCTCTCTCTCTCTCTCTCTCTCTCTCTGTGTGTGTGTGTGTGTGTGTGTCCGTGCATATGTGATTTACCTCATCATTTGTTTATTGCCATTCATTTACTAAAGCAGTATGCAGTCATAAAACACATGATCGCATTTTCACATAAACACATTAACTAACTACTACCACCAAAACAGCAAGGGGGAAAAGGACATTAATTCCCTGCCTTTTTATACTCACTGTACACTACTGCCATAACCCCCCTCCTCTTTTTCTCCCTCTCTCGTAATCCAGCCCACACTGAAAATAATGAAAGTATACTGTGAAATGTGAAGGTTTCGCAAATTTTGCTGCTGTTTACAGTTAATCTCCAAATCTACCATAAACCTCTAATTATGCCTTCTTCCTCCCCCTTGTTCTTTTTGCCATCTCTACCTCTATTCACTTTTCTCTCTCTGTCTGCCTCCCTCCCTCTCTCTCTCACTCATTCACTACCTGAAGTTATGGCTCCATGCCGTATGAGTCACAACTCTGGTAAAGCCATCAGAGAGAAAGAGAGAGAGAGAGAGAGAGGGCAAGAAAATGAACATTTTTGCAAAAGCAAAGGTTTACTCTCACCATTTTGGAATCCACAAGTTATGTATGCATATCACTAAGATGTTTTAAATAAAACAATAAATGCACATGCATGCACACATGCTCACACAGTCCAAACAGCATTGCACTTCTGTACTGCTACATGACCCTCCCCTCTGGTTGCCATTGGATTCTACATAAACAATCCCTATTGGGCAATGTTAAAAGTCAGAGGAGGACGTGGGTCATACACTTTCTGTCTCTCTCTCTCTCTCTCTCTCTCTCTCTCTCTCTCTCTCACTCTCTCTCTCTCTCTCTCTCTCTCTCACACACACACACACACACACACTTATTTTCCTTGTGCATGAAAATAAGATTTCTTGACAGTATATGCATAAATGTGAACAATCAAAATGAGAGCAAGTACACTCTCTCTCTCTATCTCTCTCTCTCTCTCTCTGTGTGTGTGTGTGTGTGTGTGTGTGTGTGTGTGTGTGAATGTTGGTGAGTACCTTTGTTCTGGATTGCTTTAAAACTCTTTCATGAATCTATAAGTAGTGCTTGGTTGGCCCAAAGAAATTGGTGATGTCACACTCTGGCATTCTAGAGAGGAACACTCTGAATGTGTGTGTGTGTGTGTGTGTGTGTGTGTGTATTTGCTTTCTTCTCAGTGTTTGCTTTCTTTCCTCTCTCTCTCTCTCTTTCTCTCTCTCTCTGTGTGTGTGTGTGTGTGTGTGTGTGTGTGTGTGTGTGTGTGTGTGTGTGTTGGAAACCAGGACAAGAACACAGCATAGTTTCAGCATGGTAAATCTAGTGAACAACCCAGCAAGTCTCATTTATCACCTCAACTTCAGCAAACCAACAGGCCAGCAGACTCAACGCCAAACCTGAACCTTTCTTTACCTTCATATTCCTACTCATTCCACTACATCCTAACCTAAGACCAATTATTACACCCTCATCCTAACCCTACCTTAATTACAACCTAGTCACTACATTCCACCCTATCCCTGCTCTAGTCATCCTGCGCCATTCAACCTAACCCTATTCATTCCACTTGATTTCTAACCCAATACTACTCATCCCACTCAGTACGATACTGAATATATAAACACATTAATAATTTGACACCTGCAACACTAGAAATGTTGTGACAGAGATGTGTTTACAACTGTGTTACATCATTTCCTTGTAATTGCACTGATTAATGATATGGGAACGGAGGATACTAATGGTTAAAAGTTTACGGAACCAAAATTCTTTGCAATCTTGCATTGAGTAATGTTCAGTTTGAACAATTGGATAATTATCTCACAAATGATGGAATAAACTGATGAGCAATGATGTATATTTGTTTGCTCAGACTAAGCCTTTGTTGAATGTCCTTCTATACAGTGTGGCATGAATTCTCTATAAATATTTCACTATTATTTGGCCCCATGCCAACTTTTTTGGAGTGTGTTGCAGGCATCAAATTTACATTGCTTTATATTTACAAAAAAAACAAAAAACAAATGTTGGTCAGTAGGGGCGGCACGGTGGCGCAGCAGGTAGTGTTGCCGTCACACAGCTCCAGGGACCTGGAGGTTGTTGGTTCGATTCCCGCTCCGGGTGACTGTCTGTGAGGAGTTGGTGTGTTCTCCCTGTGTCCGTGTGGGTTTCCCCCGGGTGCTCCGGTTTCCTCCCACAGTCCAAAAACACACGTTGGTAGGTGGATTGGCAACTCAAAAGTGTCTGTAGGTGTGTGTGTGTTGCCCTGTGAAGGACTGGCGCCCCCTCCAGGGTGTATTCCTGCCTTGTGCCCAATGATTCCAGGTAGGCTCTGGACACACTGTGACCCTGAACTGGATAAGCGCTTACAGATAATAAACAAATGTTGGTCAGTAAAAACATTGGAAATGTTTGATTGTACACAATGTCCCAACCTTTTTTGAAAATGGGGTTTACTTGTTCCGTTCTACCCTCATCCCGTCCAAGCTGATCCTATTCATTAACATCACACCTCATCCTGACCTAATCCTATCCATCCCACACAAATCTAACCTAACACTACACATCCTTACCAATCTCACCAACATACTCATCTAATCTGAACACCTCCCCCTCCACATTTACATATCCCAACCCAATTCACTGTGTCTTAACCCAGTCCAAAGCAACCCAGCACAGGACAATTCATGTCCTACGGAACCAGTAATACCCCATAATAACAGCACACTGGCCACATTGGCTCACGAGGGACAAGGGAAAAACATGTCTGAGAGAATAGGCTGGACCATTTGTTAGAATGTGTGTTTTTGTGAGAGAATGAGAGAGAGATTTATTGTCTTTCTGTCTACTGTTCACTGCAGGTTTGATTTGTGCACAAAAACCACAGCGAAGAAGAAGAATTTAATGTCTGTTATCAGACAGAGGGGTGGAGATGGAAGAACTTGTTTACTATCTTTTCCATGAGAAAGTGCACATATGAGAGATGAAAAAAAGAGAGTGATGAGAGAGAAGGAGGAGTTCTGCTCCAGCCATGATAAACCATCACACCACTGCAGGCTCAAAAACAGGAGACTGACTGAGCTGACTGAGTTATTCTCTCTGGAGTGTCCCTGATCCTAACATCATAAATACTCAAACAGTGAGCAAACAACAGCTCCTAAAGGAGTAAGAGTCATACTGCTGTTTTTTAATACTCACTTTTGTAGGAAAACACCCAGCACTTAGTACTGCCATGGGAAATGAATGGATCATGGCAATTTAAAACTGTAGTAAACCTTTCTCACTCAGAGAAGAGACAGGAAACTTCTAACACAAATATGTCTCATTGTCAATGTCAACATCATAATTTTATTGTTGTAACCTGAACAGCTGCCCTTTGTAATGGATATAAATATAAATATGCACACAGAAATGGTCTGGAATAAATATATGGTTAATTTCATTACTGATATATAATAGTAATAACATCAATAATTGGTATTATTAATAATTAACATTATAATAATTATTATTTTCTTAACAATGTCTTTAAAAGATCACATGTATGATCTCCAACAGTGTGACAACTATATGTACATCACAGTGATCCAACTGGCATTCCAGGAAATGGCCTTACAGAGGGTAAGAATGACCTTCCCCTTTCCATCAATCAATATGAAGCTAGTCGATCAATATGACGCTGGTCTTTGGGAGCGTTTGTTAGCTGTAACAGAATTGGCAGTTAGCAATCTCCACCACGCACACGGAGCTGTTCAATGACAGTGTGTTAGTAGATTGTTTCAGAGTAAGCACATGCTAGTCAACATTGTGTGATTGGGAGAATTAAATGATGGGTGGAACATGATATTTGTAAATAGCAGGAGAAATTTATTAAATAAGTAAATAAATACATTTTACATTACAATAATTCATTCATTCGTTCATCATCTGTAACCCTTATCCAATTCACGGTCTCGGTGGGTCCAGAGCCTACCTGGAATCATTGGGCGCAAGGTGGGAACACACCCTGGAGGGGGCACCAGTCCTTCACAGGGCAACACAGACACACACCTACAGACACTTTTAAATCGCCAATCCACCTACCAACATGTGTTTTTGGACTGTGGGAGGAAACCAGAGCACCCGGAGGAAACCCACACGGACACAGGTAGAACACACCAACTCCTCACAGACCGTCACCCGGAGTAGGAATCTGTGTGACTGCGACACCACCTGCTGCGCCACCGTGCCGCCCATTACAATAATAAAAAAATGAACAATTACATTTACTGGCATTTCATAACTTAACCACTTCACTTTTTAAGCTGACCTAAACCATCTTGAACTTCATCACTACATAACATGAATGTCCTAAGAGATTTTTAATTGTAACAGAATTTCTTACATTCTTACTTCTTACAAATGAAAGTCTTAACTGCAAAACCAAATTAGACTGGCAGCTAACTTTCCCACTACAGAACATTAAACTTTGCTTTCTGCTAGACTCTGTTACTCTCTGTACCTCACTGGACGTTGTTCTCCGAAGCAAGTTTAGCACTAAAAGCTGTCTTTACTTTGCATCTCTCCCATAGTTGTATGCAAAGAGCTTTGGCTTGTTCTGAATCCCAAATTTAACTGACAACATGTTTTATTCAGCACACATAGAGAAATATGGTCAATTATTAAAAAAAAACTGATTACATAAACTGGCACTAAAACAATACAAAATAATAACGCTATATTCTTCTCTATACATTAAAAATAAAGATGTGACTACAACAGTGTCATCAGCGGTCATGCAGAAACACATCTCCAAAAACACTGATTGAACTAAGAGTTAATGGAAGCCAATGGGGAATAGGAATAAATACTGATTTGCAATCACCATTATCAATGTTAACTATTTCAGTTGACCTATTGCTAGTTTTCCATTATTTTGGAGGCCCTCTTTTACACATGTCAAAGAGACCCAATAACTGTCAGGATCAACACCAAATCAGTGTACCCAGTGACCACCCCTCTCCCCCAGGGTGCACACTTAGTCAAATCCGAGTCTTTCCCAGAAGTGAGGCCTGGACACACGTCCAAGCCAAACACACATCAATACGCAGTCACTCCACACTGGACTCAAACTGACAGTCAAAGACCAACAGCTCTGGAGCACATCCACATGAGAACAATTGCTGTGCACATTTCCCATTTCTGTGTGTGTGTGTGTGTGCTGAGGGGGGCAAGAAAAGGGGGACAAGGGGTCGAAAAACAATTACGGTAAGAAATGACTAATACGTCACAGACATGTTGAAAGTTTTTTTCCTTTGCTCATTCTCTCTTTCTTTTTCCCTTCAAATTTCTCTTTCTTCTCAGAGTCACTATAATTACAAACAAAAGCTCTGACTTCTCTCCAGCTGTACGGACGATAATGGAGAATCGTGAAGAAATCAAACACACACACACAGAGAGAGAGAGAGAGAGAGAGAGAGAGAGAGAGAGAGAGAGAGAGACTGATGAGAGTGAAGAGAGAGGATTAGCACAATCTAGGAACACACACACACAGAGAGTCTCCTTGACTTCATATCTACTTGTTCAAACACAGCTGTTCTCATTTGGTAGCGAATCCAATCAGAGGCAATCAGAGTATAAACAATGAGAATCGATAGATTCATATATTACACGCATAAAATCACTCAGCGCACGCTCACACACAAAGAGATCAGTGTTTGGAGGGGCATACATACTGCTGTTCAATGGATGATGGCTGTAGTAATCATAGTTACGCATGAGACACAGCAAGGGTCAGCATAATTGCGCCAGTGGTAAATAAGGAGTATTCCGGTTTGTAAGTAGAGACCTCAGGCACAGTGATGAATAACGCTCATAATGGTTTTATTAGTTAGCATGGCAGAGTGGTGATAATTGTAGTTATAAAGTGTAGTCTGATCTGGGTTTGTACACAGTGGAAAACACACATATGCACACAGAGAGTACTGAATGTCATCATCAGCACTGACAGAGCCAAGCAATAATCACACCCAGATCACCTACACACTAATGCCAAGAGACGACTACACACACAGCATGTGTGTTACACCCACCATACCTACCCACTTATGGTAAGAGAGGCCTACAAAGTGTGTTTGGAGGCAAGCAAAGAGGAAGGCAATAAACATGCAGAGTTTGTTTGTGTGCTGTAAAGAACTTTACTACCAATTTTGCTCTTGTGAGTGCAGTAAATTCAATTTCTAATAAGTGAACAAGGGAACAGGAGAAAAAGGAGAAAAGAGAAGACGGTTAGAAGGCCTGTTCTATAGGAGGAAGGGTGTTTTTTCATCTCTCTTGCTTTTCTTTCTCTCACTTTCTCTCTGTGTCATTCTCTCATTCCTCCCCTCCTTTTTTCCATTTTTATATGCAGCTCCAGATGTTGAAGCAGTGAAATATTAAATTACAGAAATTGGCTTGTTTCTGCACTTTGGCTATATCAAAAACAACCCTGCCCTCTCTCTCTCTCTCTCTTTCTCTCCCTCTCTCTTTCTCTCCCTCTCTCTCTCTCGCTCTCTTTCTCTCCCTCTCTCTCTCAAATATGTGCACTTGCACATTCTCTCTGTCTCGCTCCCTCTCTCTTTCATTGCAGTCATTTTGGCCTGTAGAGGGGCATGGTAACTTTCTTTAGCTGTGCTCTATTTTTAATAGATCAGAGTGTGCCTAGTTTTAGTTCCCTCTCTTTCTCTCTCTCTCTCTCTCTCTCTCTCTCTCTAGTCTGTTCGTCAGTGCAGTGCCTGCATGTTCTGCACTCACTTCAGTTGTAGCTTAATTCAGCGTGATAGGTGAGAACTCTGTCTCCTCAAGGCTCCAGACATTTTTTGGCCAGCTGCTCTGAAGCATTACAAAAGACGTTAGCTTATCCATAAATTAGGTACTGGCCACATCATCGGATTGTTAATTCACTTTGAGTTCCCTGTAACCAGGTGCAAAAACAAAAAACAACAGGCCTAAAACACAGCCCTGCAGGACCCTGAGGTGCTCACTTACCCAAGCCTACTGGGAGATGACTCAAGCCTCTGAACATTCACACACACACACACACACACATGCACACACATTGAAAGTAGAGATAAATACCCAGCCATTGTTCTTAACATGCCTTTCTCATTTGATCTTATTGTAAAGTTGCGGTTGGTGCCCAACGATGGGTTGTTGAACATAAGTGAATGTGTGTGCGTATACATGTGTGTGTTTCTTGTTCCTTCATCCATGTTTATGTATCGGCGTGAAGTGAAGCATGGCGGGTTGCGTACATCTGCGTGCGCAATGTATGTTTACGTACGTGCCTGTGTGTGGCTCCTATGTGCTGTGTGTGCAGGCAGGTTTGTGATGTATACGCAATGACTCTGCTATGGATATGTTATGTGTATGAGTGTGTGTGTGTGTGTGTGTGTGTGTGTGTGTCAGAGAGTGTGAGGGCTTGCCTGCTCAGGGCATCGACTGAATTGTTTCCACATGTGTCTTAATGCAGAGTTCTGGGTGGGTAGGGTTGGGGGAGCATGGGTGTGAGAGTGTGTGTGTATGTGTTTTGGGGGTTGGGGGTGGTTGGGGTGGGGGGTCAGGTTTCATTGCACCGAGCAGCACATCTGGGCCTCAAAATGCAAAGTTAAAGTTCCCACGACTACCAGAACACATTTCATACACACACCACACAGGTCCGCTGCATGGAAACGCCACATAACCCATGCACACCTTCACACTGCACACTGTCTGTGTTTGAGTAAACAAGTGGCTTATGCCACACAAACATGAAGCCAGTACAGAATTTTACAGCTGCATCAGTCAACAACATACCTCGTTTACACTAGGCAAACACACACCCACACGGTACACTGCTGCTCCCCTGGCACTGCGGCCCTCTGTGTCGTGGGCATACGGGCGTTTCACTGGCACAACACATGGAAGGAAAATCTGAATGTGTTCACTAATCACTCCCTCATTACACCCAAATAGTGTGTAAGAAAGTGAGAGAAAATGAATGAGGGAAACAGAGAGAGAGAGAGAGAGAGAGAGAGAGGGTGAGAGACAGAGAGAGATAAACAGTCAAAAATCTGTATGCTCTCCAAAGCTCTCAAATCTAATTTACACAACAAACAGAGAGAAAGGAGAGAAAGTGAAAAAAGAAAACGGAGGACAGCAGTGAGGGAGAGGAGAAAAATGCTAATAGGCTCCAGTTGGGCATGTCTGGCCTGAGATTAAAGTAAGACAGGACAGAGAGAGAGAGAGAGAAACAGAGAGGGAGGGAGGTAGGGAGGAGTTGGGGTGGGATACAGGGCACTATGGATAGACCAATGAATTGATAAATGGGATCCTCAATGGTTCTTGACTTAGATCTACAGTTCTAGGACAAATTCCTCAACAATACAGAACGCTACATGGAAGCTCTTTTTTTCATTTTAATTTGCAAATGTATTTGCCAAACATTCTTTTTTAAATTTTGCCACACCACATATTCTTTTAGGCACATTTCTTTTTAAGCACTCGGAGCATGCTTGGTGTTTCCAGTTGTGCCTTGCCTTGAAATGGAGAAGTTGTTACAAGTGCAACTTTTCTCTCTTCTTTCTTAGGTTTCCTTTCCCAGCATCTCTCTCTTTCAGCACCTTCTCCAAAAACAGCCACTCTCCATTTCTCTCTGTCTCTCATAAGTCCACCTCTTCATTCTTTCACTTTTCTTTATCACTTCTTTGCTCTTCTGCCTGTCTGTAGTCATTCGTTTCAAACTCTTTACCTATTACTTCCTCCTTTTTCCCATCACTGTCCAACACTTCATCTGGTCTGTTCTGAATATGTCAGAATGCATTCTCTCTCTCTCTCTCTCTCTCTCTCTCTCTCTCTCTCTCCTGTTACAAGCAGACAAGAGTTCAATCGCTGTGCACAGTGAACAGTCACATTCTTTAAAAGCAAGGTATAAAAAGTCCTAACAGTTTACTATAATTACAATAGGATGCTTAGGTTTAAAAAACACTCACATTAAAAAAATATTTTCTTAACCCTGATGCATACACAGATACATTCCTAATAACAAAATAAACCATAATAATAATATTTTAGAGAGAGGATATAGGAGCTGACCTTCAGAGTTCCTGGTTTCAACCCTCATTTCATGGTTTCTGTGTGGAATGTGATGTGTTCTCCTTGTGTCTGCATGGGTTTCCTCCAGGTGGTCTGGTTGCCTCCCACAGTCTAAAAAGCATGTGTTGGCAGGTTGATGGGCTTTGTGAAATCCTCCACAGGTCTGAGTATATGTGATGCCCTGTGATGGATCGGCGCCCTGTCCAGGGTGTGTTCCAGTGATTCTGGATTGGTTCCAAACATGCCATGACCCTGAACAGGATGAATGAACGAACTAATGAATAAAGGAAATTCTTTTTTTAAAGAATATCCTCTTGTTCCAATTAAACATAAAATAGCCGAAGCATCCCTATTGCTACAAATTAGAAATTTGAAAATTCTGTAATAAATGAAAAGTAGTTTCATATTTCTCATCTCTCATAAGGACACTGTTTGGCCCATTATTTTTTTTAATAGTGTTTACCCAAGCCTTTACTCCAGTATTCAGTCTCATTCAGCATTAAACTGAATCCATGTTTACAGGTAGGCCTGGCTAGAGTGGTCTTGTTAGGCATGCAAGCCTACCTTTTATTTATGAAGGGGTTTTATGACATTAACTTGGTTAGTCCAGGGTGTAAGGGAGATGCGAGCTGGCTGCAAACTGGAGGTGCTGTGGGTGTGTGTGTAGAGTATAACCTTTGAGTGAAACTGACAGGTTCAAGTGCACAGAGTCTCTCTCTTTCTCCCTGTGGAAACCTTTAAGAATGACAGATTGTTTTAAGTGGGAGAAAGTCCCTCCAGAATTACTTTATTCCTTTTTATGATTATTTCTGAAATGTCCACCATCTGTGAGGACTACATTTTTCTGCCTTTTCTCTTACTGAGGAAACTACTTAACAAATATTTAATACTTTTCATTTACTCACAGCCTGAGGGCCCAGCCACTGATCCTGTTGTGTCTCAGAAAGGAAACCTGCTGATGACCTCTACAGATTACACACACACACACACACCGTGTCCAAAAATATCCCACACAGTTGAACCTTAATGCAGACCAAGTCTTTCTCTCTCTCTCTCTCTCTCTCTCTCTCTCTCTCTCTCTCACACACACACACACACACACACACACAAACACACAGCATGAAGGCATTTTGTAGACATACTACAGAGAACCAGACAAAACACAGTTAGAGAGGTGCACCGTCTCTACCCCTGTCTCAACCCCCCAACCCCAATACCGCAGACATACACGTGCACCACATACATGCTGATTAAAGCAGGGATGAAAAATACTATACTTGAACGCATATGTGCACATTTCTCAGGAGAGAACCTCCTTAAACTTTGGTCTCTTGTTCTGTGCCAATGAAAAAAAAAACAGTCAAATGGCACAAACAGAAAGACTGAGAGAAGACCTGACTTAGCTGAAATTCTCCCTCCTTCAGTTTCTAGTTTTCCACCAACATCAGCTAAGAGAAGAAGAGAGAGAGAGAGAGAGAGAGAAAGAGAGAGAGAGAGAGAGAGAGAGAGAGAGAGAGAGAGAGAGAGAGAGAGAAGAATATGTGCCTATGCATCAGGCAAAATGGCACAGGCCACAAAGCCTTTATCTTTGATCAGTTCTGACCACCACAAGTTGCCCATCTATGGTGTTCAACCTTCAGCCAGGCAGAGACAAGTGCAGCTCTCTGCGGCTCTTTGGGCTTGGCGTGGAGCTCTGGGGTGCTGTGTGTTTGTGTGAAACAGCCTTGCCGTTCGTTCTGCTCAAATTGCCCGGGACAGTCACGATTACCCTGTGGCCAACCAAAGCATTTCCTGGGTTAGTGTGTGTGACGCGCGCCGCTTTACTGTGGTGGCATGGGGTGTCATTAGCCTCTTGTTTTACTGCTACCCTTAAAGCGCCGTCAAGCCACATCCCAGACCCAGGGGAACATTGTGGCAAAGTTACGCAGCACAAAGGAAACCTCCTTACAACGCTGCCACAATGCTGTTTTAGACGGGTGTCAGTGCTGCACTAAAGGGCAGATTTTTTTGGGGGCTTTTCTGAGTGAAAGGTATTACAGACTTTGTAAAAAAAAAAAAAGCCAAGTGTAGTAAAAAGTTTGTTTATGTAGTTTAAGAGGTTTATAAGGACCTTAAAAACGTTGTAAAATAGTTGTAAAAGTGTGTGTAAATATGTTCAGTTAACATGATGATGTTGTTACTGAAACACCTGGGCTGCAGCTTCTCACTCTGCTGGATGCTACTTCAGGTGGGGGACCATTTGAACACAGCCGCTGTTCTTTAAAGTTTGGCAGCATTTCATAATGAATGGACCCAGAGAACTGTTTCAGAATTTCTTGTAACAATGCTTTGCATTAATAGAACATTGTTGCCCTCTCCTGTAAATTTAGCAGGTGAGTAAATTATAGACATCTGCGATATGAATATTTGCCATATTGATTATAGAAAAGGGTCAAATGTGTAAATGTGTCCTTTAATAATTCACAGTGCTGTACTCTGAGATAAAGGGTCCTGTTTAGGTCACGGTGGTCTTAAAGTCCAGTTGTGTACCCTTAAGGAACATTACATTCTCTTTTAGAGAACAAAAGGTAAATACATGTTTCATGATTTATTATCAGTATTAAACTGTAAAAACCTAGAGTTGAATCGAGGTGTATGAAATCAGCTGTTATGATTTAGCAATAGCAAAATTAACTATTTATATTTCATTAACACTTTGTCAGTTTGTGCAAGCCAAACATTGTTTATGACCAGCAAACATTACTACACACGTGTAAATGCGGTAAGGAGTTAACAGTCAGCCTACTGTTTGCTGATCCCACTCTGGCCATTTTTCGATCCGGAAGCCTGCAGCCGACTGTGGCCTCGCCTCAGACCAGAAAACACAGATCTTTTAATTCCTTAATCCTCAATTTCACAATTTGCTAGTACGTACCACGCCTGTAAAGTCTGAAACAGGGAGGAGAACTTAGATATTTTGGGCAGGAGTATAAAGCCAAACCCCCCCCCACTGGATAGATGCGTCACAGGTGTGAGTTTGTAGGGTATATAGCGGACTGAGTGGAGGAGTTCAGGCGTGGTCCTACTCCCAAAAGAGAGTTATTACATAACTTCAATTCTGTCCTTGTCCTCTGTGTCATTTGAAATCATTGGGCACTACTAAAGGTAATGAAGGCATACTTGAGAGTACTGACACAGTGACTATATATTATACAGTATAAATTCAGCTTAAAAGGATACAGCACAGTGGAGGGCATCACACTGGTACAACAGGTAGGGTTCTCAGCTCATGTCTGTGAGGAGTTTGATGTTTTTTGATGTTTCCTCACATAGTCCAAAAAACACATTGGTAGGTGCATTTTCCATACAAAATTATACACAGGTGTGAGTGTGTGACCGGGAGAATGTGTGAAGGTCTGTTTGAAGGGTGTGTTTCTGCCTTGTTCCCAATGATCCTGGATAGGCTTTGGACCATTTGCAGTGCTGATGAGGGTGAAGCACTTGAATGGAAGAATGATTGAATGAATGGTACAGTTGAACAGTGGTTCTTCAACATTTTGAGGTTCATGATTCATCTTCCCCTTCGCTGAATCAGAGTTCGGATGAACTAAGCTCAGAATTAAAGTATTTTGTTTACAGCTACAATAGCCTAGAAACAAGTATTTAACTTTACCCCTGCTCCCAGCTAGGAATAAAAACATCTGGTATCAGTGCAAATTTAGCTTATGACCAGTGGCCATGCTCTTAAAGTTACACCCAGAAAGTTACATCCAACTTAGCTGACAGCACCGTTGGTGCACTGGGCCCTAGTTGATTGTTGGTTTGAGGGTTTTTGACGAAGGTTTTCATTTAATTCAATAAGTACATTGTGCAAATTTTTAGGCACCTGAGGAAATGCAATTTAAATAGCTATTTATTTGAGCTGTAAGAGTTTAGCTGCTCAAAAAACAACCATAAAACCCCTAATGTTAGAGTAAAATAACATTATTACAGTATGCAGTCATATTCTGTTTGTGCATGTTTCAGTTTAACCTTTTCCAAACCTCTCCTTGTGGCAGTCCAGTATTATCTGAGGTTAATAATACCTAGTTGTCCCAAAGTAAATAAATACTCCATTCTGTTGACTTAACAAATCCATACAATTAAAACATAAGTTGATTAAAACATATCCTACAGGAGGATACCTGAAAACCAACATTGATGTTCACACTAGCTCACAACACATGTACTGCTTTTTATACAAGCACCACACATATTGAGAAGACAAATTATTTTAAATAATAATAATAATAATAATATAACAATCTTAAGTGCCTAAGACTTTTGCACAGTACAGTAGAATACAGTAGTTTGGTCAAAATAATCAAGGTTGATCTGTAAACAGTTCACATTACTGGGTTATCTGGTGACGTGGTGGCACAGTTCTGATGTCGAAACTTTGGGACTTAGAGGTTCAGATTACCTAGTCTTGTCCTCACCCTGCTTCTCTGTGTGGAATTCAGTGTTCTCCTGTGTCTTCTGCCCAGCCACTGAGGGTTGCGCTGGTCAGTGCGCCCCTAGTGCCTGTTCCAAACCCGGAATGGGAGGGTTGCGTCATTTGGCGTAAAACCTGTGCCAAGTTGACTGCAAATCAGTTGATCCACTGTGGCGAGCCCTCGTGCACTCTTTGTTAAAAGAAAAATTAAAAGAAAATGCAGAATTATTCGAGCTCTGTGGGAATGTCTTGCGTAATAAATGTGTGATTCAATTATAAGGTGCATATTAAAGACATATACAGGGAATAAACTTGAACCAAAAGAGCAGATGAGCCTGTGACGTATTACAGCCACATCTCACACACAAATGCACTTACAACCATGCACGAATGGAAAGAAGGATTACATGAAGAAATGGAGGAATGACAGAGAAAGTGGTGTGTCTGATGATACCAGGGACAGCTGTGCATGAGCAGCACATCTGTGTGCGTGTGTATAAATGATCTGAATTATCATGTGTGTTTGCTGTTTTCTATAAGCCAGCTTGTCAGGGAGTTTCGTTTTGAGGATGAGTGAGGATAGGGAGACGGAGTAGATGTATGTGTGCGCAGATGCCCATCTGGTCCCTCTCTGCTGTGCTCTTATGCCAGCCGCCTAATAGCTCCAATAAGACTGTGGTTTACAGTCACACACATGCACACACACACACACACACACAGAGTCACTCACATACACACCCATATGCAAACACACACAAACATATGCTTCTGTTATTCTTCTCCAGGAGAAATATCCCAAAAAACTGCCATTTATTTACTTTGAGCTGCATGATTGTGGTTATATACTCTTGCCAGTACCAACGAACAGAGAGAGAGAGAGAGAGAGAGAGAGAGAGAGAGAGAGAGAGAGAGAGATGGGGCAGAGAGAGAGAGAGAGAGAACAGGTTGGCATGTTTTCACCTGCTTGAAAAACTCTTCTCTATCACTTTTATTTGCAAATGTTTTGTGATGTGCGTGTGTATGTGCTCACAACCTAAATTCAGCAGAGAGGGCAATCACACCTTATTCCCAATTGGCTGAGGTTACCCCGGTTACCTGCTCCTGTGTTCTCTCCACCCCTCGGTTTTCCTCCTTCCCTCCCTTCTTCTCCTTTCTTTCTCCTGCTCTTTTTCACCCCTCGCTCGCTCCCTCCCCTCACTAATCTATTCCAGAGCATTCTGTGATCACATGGAAAAAACATAGCAAGTGCACATATTTCTTCTCAAGCCAAGAGTGAAAAAACACAGGACAGGCAGGGGGGTTGAGGAAAGAGAGGGAGAGAGAGAAAGAGAGAGAGAGAGAGAGAGAGAGAGAGAGAGAGAGAGAGAGAGAGAGAGAGAGAGAGAGAGGGAAAGAGCGAGAGAGGAGGGGGAGAAAACGAAATAAATTGTTTATTGAGTCTGGGCACTGGGCCCTTTGTTGTGGTGGAGACCTGTCTTTTATTAGCAGGCTGAACTGTCTTCAAAGCCTGGAAAGACAGACGACAAGCCAAGAGAGGGAATACACAGCCCTGCGGGGGAGTCACTCACACACACACAGAGTTTACTTCAGCTTGGAAGTCATGTTAAGCCGGTGAGAGATGTACACAGTGCTGACCCCAGGGCTGTGGCTACCACACTGCTAGAACTGCTCTTATTGCAGAGAGCTTCTGTATAGACTGTGTTTGCTTCAAGCTGCAAGACACTGAAGTCATGATACAAACTGTCATAGCAATGTAACACTGAGTGTGTGTGTGTGTGTGTGTGTGTAGGGCCCGTTACCAGCACTTGAAGCAAAATCAAAGGGCTCTGCTTCCAATAAAGAGTTCCAATCAGCAAAGTGGCAGCAAGCAATGACATCACTGCTGCAGCTGGGCCTTCAGCTGCAGTTCAGAAACCTGTGTGTGTGTGTTTGGGGGGGGTTGACAGAAGAAAGACAAAAAAGACAAAGCCTGTATGATTTTGTGCATAATATATTGTGCAAAAACAAAATTTCATTAATTTACACAGGCCTTGTGTATACAGAAGAATGTGACTACTGTGAATGTTCTACTTTGAGCTTCTGTGTACTTTCCATTGAACTGTGTTAAAGGTCACCCATAAAACAACTAAAAGCATAAGCAAAATCAAACATTACCACATTTTTGGACATGCATCAGGTGATATAGTGCAGCAGTGAGGAAAAACAACACTGTTTTTGTTATACAGGAGTTATTCTTATAAACGGTGATGTGCATAAACCATCTACTAACAGCAATACTACAGCCAAACCAACATATTCTAATACCATGGAGGACACTCAAAACTAACACTGCAGACTGTGGAGTGTGTATGCATGTGTGTGTGGGTGTGGAGGGGGGGGGGGGGTATATGTGTGCGTGTGTATTTGTGAGTGTGTGTGTTGGGTGTGAATGGATTTTCACACTATTTCAGTCATCCGAGCAGGAAAATTATGGTCATAAACGACAAACGCCTTTGAAAAGGCAGACAACTATAGAGCATGCCAAGGAACACTGGTAAAGTACTAAACACACAGACAACACACACATACACACTGCTACCGAAGACAGTATAAGATGACAAAATACACATACAGGCCTATTTTCATGAGGAAAATCATCACTCATAACCATTAGATTTTCTTGTTCTAAGGGAAAAAGGAAAATTCAGGTTTATTGCTGTGTACACCTGCTGCCGTTACTGTTTGACTGAAACTTTGTTCAGTCAGTAATGGTTTGCTCAACAGTAGCGTGCTTAACTCAGTTCCAGTAGAACATCCAAAGGTTTATAAAGAGTTATTCTAAAATACAGTGTCCTCAGGTGTCTTGAAAGTCGATTTTTAAATAAAGAGTTATTATTATTATTTACACCAATGTGATACAATCCTATAATTATAAAAATAGCTAATCATCTCTAACAATACCTAACTGCTAATATACACTATATTGGCAAAAGTATTTACTTGGCTGCCTTTGTACGCATATGAACTTGACATCCCATTCTCAGGTTGAGGTCAGGATTCTGTGCAGGCCAGTCAAGTTCTTCCACACCAAACTCGCTCATCCATAGTCTTTATTGACCTTGCTTTGTGCACTGGTGCACAGTCATGTTGGAACAGGAAGGGGTCATCACCAAACTGTTCCCACAAAGTTGGGAGCATGAAATTGTCCAACATCTCTTGATATGCTGAAGCTTTAAGAGTTGCTTTCACTGGAAATAAGGGTCTAAAGGAACTAACACCACACCTTAATCCCCCCTCCACCACACTTTACACTTGGCATAATCCTGTCAGACAAGTACTGTTCTCCTGGCATTCACTTTGTTATAATACCACAGACAGTTGACTGTGGAATATTTAGTAGCAAGGAAATTTCACAACTGAACTTCCTATCAGAGTACGCTGAGCTCCTGAGAGCCACCCATTCTTTCACTGTTTGTAGATGTTTTCATGCCTAGGTGCTTGGTTTTCTAAACCTGTGGCCGCGGAAGTAATTGGAACACCTATTTCAGTCATTCAGATGGGTGAGTGAATACTTTTGCCAATATAGTGTACTTGCATGATTTTGACAAAACAACACTTATTTAGAATATTTTGAGTAGTACAAGGCTTAAAATAGTCTTTATATAGTCTAATTATAGATGAAACTTCTGAGGTTTTAATTAATAGGCCTATAAACATAATGGTGTAGGCCTATTAGAAATGTTCTGAGAATTCTGCTCTTAAAAGCAGTTATGCAACACAAGACATTTGGAAGAGAGACTCTGCCTGAAAGGCTGACTGCTTAATATAATCTCCACTCTGTTTCGTATTCTTTTTTGACACACTGTCATAGAGACACGTTGTTTACAACTGTGTCACTAATGTAAAGCACTGGTTTTCTGGGACAGTGGCACCAATGTGAAAGAAATAAGAATTACTTGCACTTCACACACGTCTTAGTCTCAAGAAAGGCTAATCCAGTTAGACGTCCCCAGCATCATCAGATAATTCTACTGCAAGACAGACAGACAGACAGAAAAATAAAATAATACATTAAAAATAAATATTCATTCAAATTTCTGAATTTGCCATATGCCCTCAACATATAGATTGATGCTGATCCTTAATTTATTTATAGTACATTATTTGCAATCCCCAACACACTAAGCCTGTAATTAATAATTTAATCTTGTTTTTATTTTAATAACATAAAACTTCACAATGACTGAATCTAACATTAAAAGTCATCTGAGACTAACATTTAAATAATACTATTGGCTATTTGCAATTTAAAATACAGTTTTTTATGTGTCTACTTATTTAATGTATGCAGAATATTTGACTCCATTTGTCCTGAATTTGCTCTACATTCACCCAAACATTCTGCAGTTTTGTACATGACCATTTCACGTTTACAAACATATTTTTGACATTAAAATTTGAATTTCAAGTTTATTTAGCATCAGAGTCACATATTTACTATATCCATCCATCCATCCATCCATTATCTGTAACCGCTTCTCCAATTCAGGGTCACGGTGGGTCCCAGAGCCTACCTGGAATCATTGGGCGCAAGGCAGGAATACACCCTGGAGGGGGCGCCAGTCCTTCACACACACACCCACACACACTACGGTCACTATTTTTTGATTCGCCAATCCACCTACCAACGTGTGTTTTTGGACTGTGGGAGGAAACCGGAGCACCTGGAGGAAACCCACACAGACACAGGGAGAACACACCAACTCCTCACAGACAGTCACCCGGAGGAAACCCACGCAGACACAGATAGAACACACCAAACTCCTCACAGACAGTCACCCGGAGGAAACCCACGCAGACACAGGGAAAACACACCAACTCCTCACAGACAGTCACCCGGAGCAGGAATCGAACCCACAACCTCCAGATCCCTGGAGCTGTGTGACTGCGACACTACCTGCTGCACCACCGTGTTGCCCACTTATTTACTATACTACATTGTAAATGACCTTTTTTCCCCAAATTCAGTGTTCTTATATTGTGTATTTATATTTGTGTGGGTTTTTTTTAATGCTCTTGACCACAGAGCACCATCACCTTATTAGCTATACTGACTGCGAGACACATCTCTTGTTTGTTTTTTTTGCCAACTCAATGTTACCTATGAGAGAGTCTGCATCCAAAGACCCTACATGTTACTCTAAACATCAGAGCAAGTATAACATGTTGCTTCAGACACCCTCCCAAGCCACTTCAAACAGAATATACAAGGAATGACCTTTGCAGTGTGGCATGACTACACAAATGCCCAACCCTGCGACACCAAACCACACTTTTAAATTCTGTTAAACATACTTTGGTTATACAAGCTCTGTATTTCATGATTTTTAAAATACAAATATGCAGTCAAAGGCCAGAGACAAAACTAATTAGACTTGCTCTGTTTAGTAAATATGATTGGCTGCCAGAGGATTAGAGGCATGTTTTCAAGATAATTTTGAAATAGTTCTTGATCTGATGATGTTGAAGAGGATCAGATGTCAAGTTTCTCCCATTATTGTCCTTCTCCTTTGTGTAGTTACACACTGGATTCCTCTAAAATCTTCCAGGATAGGAGAGAAACAGTAGGGTGTGAGAGGCAGGACAGGAGCAGGAGCAACATTTTTTGATGCAGTCATTGTATGTCATGAGCTTTTGAATGTAGCTTTCAAATGATGATTTGTCTACTCTTCTTTCAACATTTGGGTGCATTTCAGAGGCAAAATTGTCAACAACACGTATTGTCCAACACTCTGTGTCTGTGCCTAGTTTGTCTTTTCTTCTATTATGGAATTCACTGTCCTGCCCATGAGCTAATCATCTACTCAGCCCTGTTGTTGTTAAAACAAACTATTGCCCCTATTCTTTATGGGCATGAACAGACATGCACTTAGTCATAGCGATCAGCAGCCATGCACATCAGTCCTCAAGAGACTCATTAAGTGCTAGTTGCTGGAAGAACGCTGATCAATCATCTTCGCGTGTTGCCATGTCAGTGACAGAGACAACAATGGAGTGGGTTCTGTGGAAGGTCATATCACTGCTTAAATTTCACAGAAATAGAGCAGAGGGCAGGAGAATATAATATTGCATGTATGATATGTACAGTTATACACTTTTAATTTTTTCATTCATATCTTGAATCACATATCTTGGCACCAGTCCATCACAGGGCATAGTACACTCACACACTCACACCTAAGGACTTTTTTGCACGGCCAATCCACCAACTAACGTGTTTTTGGACTGTGGGAGGAAACCTGAGCACCTGGAGAAAACCCACACAAATGCAGGGAGAACACATCCAGCTCTTCACAGATAGTGACTTGAGGCAGGGATTGAACCCAGAACCCCAAGACCCTGGCACTATTGTTTCAGGTTACATACCTATTTATATAAATGTATCCTTGTCCAAGTAAATTGTATCCATTTAATATAGGGTCATTTATGTAAGCAGGGATCCAGTAAAAAAATGGGCTAGCCTGTGGTTGGCAGGAGTATGCCACTTTTGCAAATGCCCTGGGCAGCAACACACACTGAACAAGTATTGTAAACATGGCAATGGCTGAAAACCTGGAAATGGCAAACACATTTAATTTGGACCACTTGCAATAACCAATAAGTTTGGAGACCAACCTACAGCTTGAAAAGCCACACACACACAGAGCAGTATGGGTGAAATAGGTATGAGATAATGAGATAATCTGTGAGGAGCTTGGTGTGTTGTCCCCGTGGGATTCCTCTGGGTGCTCCAGTTTCCACCCTCCGATGGTCCAAAAACACACGGTGGTAGGTGGATTGGCGAATCAAAAAGGTCCATAGGTGTGTGTGTGTGTGTGTGTGTGTGTGTGTGTGTGGTCTGGCGCCCCCTCCAGGGTGTATTCCTGCCTTTCACCCAAGGATTCTGGGTAGGCTCCTGACCCACTGCGACCCTGAACTGGATAAGCACTTACAGATAATGAATGAATGAATGAGATAATGAGATTTGCATGAGATAATGGAAATATAGAAGCTCTTATGAAATAAATGATAAATTGGTAAATGAAGTAGTCTTAAATGCATAAACACATTTCCATGCAAACAAGGGGCTTCACTGATGAAAAATCCCACAATAATATGACCCAACCTAGTAGCAATTTTTTTTCTGGCCAGTACAACCTTGCATGGTTTTGTTTATTAAAATTCTTATAGCTTTCCAGCTTCGGTATCATCTCAAGCTTAGCTGGAGAACTTGTTTTTAAAGACAATAAGAGCACATGGGCTGGGTTGCGCAGCGGTGTCAGAATGTGTAGTATGATGTGTCTGCACAAACATGCCTGTCAGCACTATAACATTGGTTGTACCTACGGCTAATTATGTCATCATACGTACATTTTACCAGCCTAGTACAACTTTGACGACACTTGACACTGGTTTGGACATTTCAGCTTGATATTTAAGCTTGCTTTAATCTATAAAATAAATGCTTTACTAGTAACGTTCTTTAAAGTTTCTAGTAATGGCTGTCATTGTGGGCTGCATATGTACAGCTGATTCAGAGGTTTACACAAAACATGGCAAGAACTGCACAAGTTCCCAAGCAAATCAAGGTGTCATCTCAGAACACACCATTTACTAATGTTGGGTGCTGATATTGTTATTGAAGTTACTCATGTGTAGATAAAGATTCATAAAAATAGGAGGACTGGGAAGTGGAAAAATGTGCCTGGTTGGATAGATTTGAGGTTCTGCAGTATGCGAAGATGAAAGGCTCCAAATTAGGCAAAAAAACATGAACCCATTGACCCACTGTGTGGGTCAGCACAGTAAAAACGGCAGAGTGATCATGGGGTGACTGGCATAGTGTGTCAAACATAGTTGCTGACAGAGTTCATCCTCTAATGGCTACGCTTTATCTACACTCAGACTGACACGTCCAACAGAAGGCATGTACTCTACATGTTCTTTCCAAATGTTCTTATACAATTAGTTTACATAACTGTAAACTAAATCATCATAAATATCAATTAGAATAATTTACTTAATTTCACTACCCATTGCTTTTTTACCAGTATTGTTCAATTATTAATTTGTTAATTCTTCTGCAACTATTTCATCCTGATCAGACTCATAGTGGGTCCAGAGCACACCTATAATTGTTAGGCATATGGAAGGAACACACACTCGACAGACTACCAGTCCATCACAGGACTCTGGATCACAGGATCTCACTCACACACTCACACCTGTGGACAATTTCTAAATTCATCAACCTACCAAGTTTTTGTGGGAGGGCACCCAGATGAAACCCACACAGACACAGGGAGAACATACCACACAGAAGGTGGCCTGAGGTGAGGATTAAAAACCAAGATTCTGAGACCCCGGAGGTCAGTGGTAGCAACACCATTTGTAGTACCACAATGATTGCTGTTATTAATTCAATATTTTGTAATTGTAAGACCGTTTAACATTAAAGTTCCACTCAAATTATAACATCATTAACATTAGTGCTTCAACTTATTAACAATTTAGGTTAGCAAACAAAGCTATATCATACAAATGCATTTGTAAACATCCTAAATATCATGTGTTTATACCCTGAACCTGCTGGCATTACGCTCTAAATCATGCTCTATATAATGCATTTATAGTGTGCTTGATTTATTTTTTCTAAATGCCAAAGCTCCTGATTGAATTTAATCCATTTTTACAGAGCACACAACCTTTGGTCGTTATCTTCTGGGGAACAATATTTTTTCTGCTGCTGTGAAATGTGAAAAAGCCCTATTAAAGAGAGAGAGAGAAAGAGAGAGAGAGACAGACCAACAGAGAGACAGAGAAAGAGAGACAGACAGACCCAACAGAGAGACAGAAAAGAGTGAGCGAGAGAGAGAGACAGACAGACAGACCAACAGAGAGACAGAGAGAGACAGAAAGAGAGTGAGCAAGAGAGAGAGACAGACAGACAGACCAATAGAGAGACAGGGAGAGAGAGAGACAGACAGACTGAGAGAGAGAGACAGACAGACAGACCAACAGAGAGAGAGAAAGAGATAGAGAGAGAGAGAGAGAGAGAGAGAGAGAGAGAGAGAGACAGACTGACCGACAGAGAGAGAGAGAGAGAGAGAGACAGACAAACACAGAGAGAGAGAGAGAGAGAGAGAGAGAGAGAGAGACAGAGAGAAAGAAACCCTGAATTCACTGGCGATGAGGGACACCTCCCAGCAACACATTCCAGTCCACACATACACACACTGTACTGCAACATGTGTTTGCTAAAACCTCACATATTCTAACACACGTACACACATTAGGAACTATCATCACCTCACTTATCAACACTGCTCTCCAGCTGATAGAGAACTTCCACCCTCTCTCTCTCTCTTGCTCTTTTTCTGCCACATTCCAGAACATTGTCATTCCAGAACACAGAACACTTTCCCCAGGCCCAGGTCCTGGTACAGCCCCGAGATCAGGTAGAATTTCGATGCCAACTGTATTCCAGAACTGCCACAATCCATATTTGTGTCACTTTCTAAAATTGCAGCCCATTCCAAGAAGCTGTCGGCCTTCATATTTCTGTCACGTTCTATATTTCTGAGGCCTCCAGTATCCAGCTCTGATGGCAGCTCACTACATCTCAGTAGGAAAAAAACAAAACACACTGACAGTGACGAGGAGAGAGTGATAGAAGAAGTGTCCTCAGATTTTATTGCTTTTTTTCTCTCTTATTTTCTTCCCTATTTTGTCCAGATTTTTTTAAGTGTACAGCATGCAGCAGGTGGGGGGAGGGAACGTAAGCAGATGCTGATGGAGGTGCCCTGAAGGGGTAAAAAAGAGATGGAAAGTAAGACAGAGAAGAAAGCATGTAAGTAAAATTCACCTCGCTCTTTCCCTGTCTCCCTCTTGAATTCAACTACAGGACAAAAGGTTAGGGCCTGGCAGTGTATGTGTCAAGTGATGTGTGACAGGGTTAAATTAAAGACGACATAATGAAGGGGCCACCGGTGGGGGTCTGCAGGAACAAGGGCCAGGCATACTGAGCCACCGCAGCAAGGCCACATCACGCTGGGCAGCAGGCAGCTCACCCGCGGCCCCTCCAGATGGTACACGTTAGCGAGCCATGCTAATGAAACGCAGACTGACGTCAGGCCCCACACCCTCCCATTGTTATGCTGCTTAATTTGTTATAATATTTGCCTTACAAACGAGGGCTATAGTACGGAGAAGGAGGGGAGGGGAGAGGGCTAAGACAGAGGAAGAGAGAAGGAGGTAGGTTTAAGGTTTAATTCTGCTGCAGATCGAAGGCTATGGAGTGACCACTAGCCCTAAAGCTGTAGGTTGAGAAAAGGATTGAGGTGCTTCTACCCCCATGAGTTTAATATACAGTGCAGGATCAGCAGACTGCAGCCACTCCACACTGCCAAGGCCAACTAATCGAGAGCTCAGCCTAAATCCAGTCCAAGAATGCTGCTGCAAGCCTAGGGAGTCATAGATCGTACAGTGCGAAAAGGGGTTTAGGAGAAAGCAAGCAAAGTTTGGAATGAAAATGCAGTGCAGGATGGAACTGGAACTGAAGTGTTCACTACATTTCAGACCGAAAAAAGGGTGTCAAGGTTGACTGGTCTTGCATGCGTGCACACATCAATGCACACACATAATCTTCTGTTCTTCAATGGCCCTGCCTATTCACCCTGAAACACACTCTCTCTCCCTCTCTCATTCTTTTTCAGCAACAGTTCCATTCATTCCCTTCTCTCCTCACTCTCTCCTGCCAAAGAATGCACTTTTGTTTTTCCAGAGACAAATGTACTGTAGCATTTGGTACCACCTGCAAGGCTGGCAAGAGAATGAGAGAGAGACAGAGGGAGAAAGGGAGGGACACAAGAAAGAGAGAGCGGAAGAAAAAGGGCAGGTGAGAGGGAGGCAAGGTGCTGTACACTAGGGAGGACAGTGAAGAAGAAAGGAAATGAGGGCCAAAAAAGATGAACAAACAAAGATCAGAGGAGGAATGTTGGAGGGAGCACAGAGTTTGAATGAGAGATGGAAAGTTGGAGCGATTTTCTCGTTCTCTCTCTCTGACAGAGTGATTGTAAGGTGCTTTATTGGCGTGAGTAATGAGAGGAGGTGTTGCCAGAGTAATTACATAGCACATTAAAGGCTTTCATAAACATTAGCGTTCCTCCTCTACCCAGTGGGATGGCTTGCTCGCAAACGACATCCATCCATCTCACCAGTGTGAGATGGATGGATGAGCAGGAAGAGAGGAGAGTGAGGACAGGAACATTTAGTGAGGAAGGAGAAGGGTTAGAGGAGGTAGAATGGAGATGTTGACTACTAGTCACACTTTTATCAAGAAGCAAAAAAAAGTACACGAAGATGAAGTTGAAGCAGAAGAAAGGAAGAAGAAGAGAGGAAGGAAAAAACGACATCTAAGATTCAGAATCCAACACAAACCACATCTGGTTTCCTCATCAAGACTGATCCAGTCCATGGAATGCAGGACGCACGGCCCTGACCTCATATTCTAAATATACATAGTCATACCATACATCTTACAACGGCACATGCCCAGAGTCTCCAAGCCTACGCCAATCTAGCACCTACTGCATGCATTTATGCATTCAATACACATGCACCTAATGAGAAACCACAACAACGCACTAACAATCAGACTCCCAATAACAAGAATAGGAGATAATACGAAAACAACCCCAGCACACTCAAACTGGAGAAGGTGATAAGTCTTCTTCCTTCTGTTCCTTTCCAACCCTTATGTGGGTTACTCTGTAGAGATTGATAACACCAAGCAAAACAAGTTTGCTTTATTTCTCATTACGCAGGTGCGGCACAGGGCATATTTTCCCCAGTTTCAGCTGCTGCAGTGCAATACAATGATGTCAGTTTGGTATTTCTGTCCATAACCATATTTCAGAGCCAGACATCTGTTCAAAAACAATACCTACTGCTAATTATGTCATTATACTTTCATTCTCCCAGCTTAGTACAACCTTTTAGACACTGGACACTGGTTTGGACTTTGCAGTTCTAGCCCCCTTCCACAGCGACCTTAAGCTCCCTAACAAACCCAAACGTTTTAGTTGGTATGCTGTACCTGTTAGTAATTGCTGGCAAGGTTTAGCGACGTTATCCTCCATTTAGACAAGTTCATTTGGCTTGTCAGTGTTTTCTCTGAATGTTCTGAAGCCAAATGCAAACATTAAAGCTCTCTTGCTCCTGGAGGGCTGAGGAACATTGTGTCACGGTGCCAGGGAACCTCAGAGGTAGATTTACTCCCACTTAGGCATGTGTTCAGCTGGTTAGGACGTACAAACCGTAGGTCATGTGGTCAGTGCATCAAAAATGAACGGGACAATTGGTGTCCTTTTGTAGTCCAAAAATGTTGGCAGATGACTGACTAAAGTAATTGGGCCGGGAAAACACAGGCATGGTTGTGATTAAAAAAGTGAAATAAAACTGAGTGCAGTCCCACTTGTCAAGAGACACAGTTCATTTAACGGATAACGAAGCAGCACTTCAGTACATGGCTTTAACAACAGCTGATTGGATGCAAGGCAGACTGGCAGACTGAGATTCATGAACTACAAGAAAGCAGACGTAACTGGCAGTTCTGATGCCTTTGGGACTGAGCTGTTACCAGTTGCTTAAAGCTCTGCTTCACTAAAGGGTTCTCTGAGTTGTGTCCAACCTTCAGCTTCATGGGCATGACTTGTCCCTTAAGACCTTATAAATGAATGATTCCACACTAAAAGTGACGTTGGACATTCTCCCAGGTTATAGCAGCCAGGTGGAAGGCCCACATCTACGAAAGCTAATTGAAAGACCAACACCAAATGGTACTGCTTAGTTTGAGTGGAGACAGATCACAGGAGAGAGAATACAAGCTGTTGTATGTCACGGTTGGCTTTCCAAAATGCACATGCTGGACTTATCACTTGAAACATTTCTGTTCTCTTTTTTTTTTCTTTACAAGTACTGCACAGCACAAGTGAGAAAAGTAAAGTTATCCCTCATTCTGTGTGTCCCTTGAGTCCATGAGACAGCTGTGACGGATTCCAAACATGAAGCAGCACTAGCTTGCTTTCTCAAGATTAATCTCAGAGCCCAAGGCCCGGCACCCCACCACCAACATCGTCGCTAATAAAAACAATATTTCATCCCTTATTGTCTCTCCCATTTTTTACTCTCTATCTTCTACCTCCTTCATCTCTGCATGGCAAACACACACACACCATACACACACCAGAACATGAATATCGCTAATTAATTCCTGCCCCGTTCGCTGCACAGCTGTCCGTGCTCTCAGTACAAGTGGCTAACAGGTTCTCATTTCAAAGAGCGCTGTTGAAGGCATTCCGTTCGCCTCTTTCGCCAGGGCCCGTCATCAAAGACATTTAATAATGTGTCTCATGAATTTACACATTGGAGAACGGTTTAAATTTGGGGGCTTACTGATAAAAGGGATTTCATTGCAGATAACGACTTTATGATGAGATGTGACGTGCTTCAACAGCCATTCTATCAAGTGCCTTCCATAATAAGAACCATAAGACTGTGGTTCATGACTGTAATCACCAGTGCTTCGGCCAACCAGGTCTACATACACACTTGCACGCACACACACACTACTACTACTACTGAAACCACAAGTTCTGCTGCTGCCTTACTACATGTCCAAAAGTTTGTAGCCACCTGCTCCTCCAGTGTTTCTTCTGAAATCAGTCATTTTTGAGTTTCCCCCTTTGCTGTAGTAACATCTACCAACCTGGGAGGGTTTTACAGTTGTTGTTAGAACATTAACAATATACATTGGAGTTTGTCACTCCAGAGAACACATTTCCATTGTTCCGATTTGGGGAGCTTCAAGTCCCACTAGACATTGCTTGGCATCAGGCATGGCAACATTTGGCTCAAGTGCACCCAGGCCCAGGTGCTCATTCCAGATTCAGCTCCCCACCAATTGAAATATTCTAATGAACAAATGCATAATAACATTGTTTTTTCCATGATTTCCATGCATATTATATTACATTCTATTCTGTGCTCAGCACTGCAGAAACTGCACTCTTGGAGGAGGGTAGGAAATAAAAACATGAAAATGCTTTTTCTGTGTTTTCTGGAACTGTGAACTGGGCACCTTGAGACGTGCCCAATTTGCTCTCATAGTTCACAGAGCTCCTATCTTTCCAAGGATAGCATCAGAGCCATAGATAAAACCACAAACAAAAAGATGGGGTCAGAGCATGTTCCTGTTTTGAATTCCTTGCAATTTTCCCATTTCAAATGGCCAAAATGTACATGTCCTCCATGGTTGTTTTTCTGGAGAAGGATTCTTCTAGTACCCAGACAATATACAGTCTATGAGGCGAAAGTCACAAACCAGGAAACGTCAGCCGAAAGCTTTCACTGAAAGAAACTGCCCTGACCCCATCTTTTATTTATGGCTGGACGCCATTGCCCAACGCCCAGCCCCCAAAAGTCCATGGCCAATGCTACAATACCATGTTGCCATCATAATCAACAACCTGCTTGTCAGAATATTAAACAACAGCATTAAACAAAGAATGTAATTAGTCCTGTTTATTTGAATTCAGAGCAATGCAGTGTGAAATAATTAGTCACTGTTTATTATCATTGTTCATGATATCACTGGACCAGCGCTCCATCCAGGGTGTGTTTCTGCCTTGCGCCCAGTGATTCCGGGTAGGCTCGGGACCCACCAAGACCCTGAACACATTGAAGCGGTTACCGAAAAAGAAAGAATGAATAAATTAATGAATGAAATCACTGTTTTTGTAGCATTTTCAACAAGTGGTACAACCAGAAGATTGTATCTGTGTGTCAAGCAGTGCAATCGTGTTTTCTTTGCCTTACAATGCTTTACCTCATGTCTTTTAAAAACATATTTTAGGCCAACATCAATTCAGGCAGCATATTTGTAATAATTTCAGGTATTACATTTGAGTATGATTTTTAGCCATTAAACACATCGTATGCCCACCATTCTTTCCCTTTTCAGTTTCTCCTTCTGTGTGGAATACATCTGTGAAAAAGCAAGTCAGTGTCTCGTTCTTGTCAGTCCAGTAACAACACACTTACCATACCACCTACGAAAAAAAATGATGGATATCTTTCATTTACAAAAAGAAAGCAAAGAACATTTATTGTAAACCCACAAAATAATTTTATTCCTTTATTTCAGATCTTGCCCTGAAGTGGAGGATTGAAAGTTCCCATGGCTAGAAAACAATGGATATAACAACTACTTCATCTAATCTGCTATGTTCTTAGTATGTCAGTGTTTAACTCACTATTCTTGAATTCATTCCTGATAGAACAAGTAATTTTATTTCAGTGTTTAATTAACATAATTAATCATGACAAATTAGAATCTAATTAGTTGTGGTGTAGGCCTTTGCCAAACTTCTATTATATGTAAATAAAGTAGATAATAAAGTACTTCTGATTCTGGATCACTACGTTCTGACAGCTTGATCTGTTTGTGGCGTGGAATAATATTAACTGCATGCACACGCCACACACTCCAGGGCAAGTGCAACACGTTTGCAGCTGGAGGCTTGCAGCCAGAATGAGGTCCTGTTAACACTATGACCTTCAGCTAAGCCCTACAGCAGGCCTGACGTAATCACTGATGCTAAAGCACAGCCAGGCTAAGCTCTGTGTGTGTTGCAGGTCCTGTGTTTCAGAAAGACAGCTTTGGGGCCTTGAGGCTTGCTCCTTTTACGCACACACACACACACACACATGCTCACATGGCTGCAGCAGCCACAGAGGCAAGTCTAGGGTCTTTGTCTGGCTGGACCTGTATTGACATGGGCTGATTGATGTTAATTGCAGGACAGAATGGCAGTATTGAACAGTCTTCAGAAAACGCCTGCAGAGCTGGACCCAGAGTGGGAGAGAGAGAGAGAGAGAGAGAGAGAGAGAGAGAGAGAGAGAGAGAGAGAGAGAGAGAGAGAGCCAAACGTACAGCCAAGACAGACTCAACAACTGACACCTTTTACACCAGAGCAAGCCATCTCAAACAAAGGCAATACTGGTATGTGTGTGTGTGTGTGTGTGAGAGAGAGAGAGAGAGAGAGAGAGAGCGAAGAGAGAGAGAGAGAGAGAGAGAGAGAGAGAGAGAGAGAGAGAGAGAGTAAGAGTGAGTATGCATGTAAAACGTCTTAGCCAAAGATCAATAGCCCGAAGCTGCAAAAGCAAAGACATGGGCAATCAATACTCTGGCCACAAGCAGTGTGAAAAGGCCAAAGGAGTGAGAGAAAAAAGACAGAAGGAAGAATTAAAGAGACAGAGCAGAAAGAATGAATGAGAAACAGAATGGGGTCACATAAAGCCGTTTACAAGGATGTCTACTGGGAAGGCACAAGAAGTGCACCAGCTGTGGGCTTGAACTTCTGAACTAAGTTGTTTTAGTTTAGACTCAACTAGGCTGTGAATTAGTAGATGGCATGGCATAGGTAAAGTCAGTGTTATCATGCATGAGCCGTCATGCAAGACAATCCACCTTCATGCCCTGTGTTTATTTTTAAAATATCGTTGCAGTCTAACGTACAATAATGTTTCAGGTAATGTATTTGCAACCATTTCAGTTAATATTTCAGTTAATATTTCATTTTGGAAAATATCTCCACTGATCTAAACATAATTTGGATTCACCAGAATGGAGAAAGATGGTCTTGAGGATTTGACGTAAGGCAGTCCCTAGCCAGTGTCCCCATCTCTGCTCTGGCTGAGCTACTCATTAACGTGGTAGTCTCCTAAATAATACTCCCAAGGCTCCCTGCCAAGGCTGTGACCAGAACACCTGCTGCAGCTGTGAATATCCAAGTGGAGGATGAGGGCACATGGGCCATCATCAACATCATGGTGAAGAAAGAAGCAGGATGGTGTGGACCCATCAGTGGCTGCAGGATCAGCAGATCCTGTGGGAAGAGGAGGTGGGTGGCGTGGAGACGGTGTCTATCCCTGAGGCTACACCAAATGACCTCCTCCCTGAGATGATGGACCAGTGATGTGGACACACACTCACGAAGGCCCAAAACAAACACACACACACATCTCTACCATGCTTTCTACAATGTCCTCATCAAATTTCAGATCAACATCATTCTTAAAATTCAGCTTACTTTGTTCATTTAGATTGATGTTCATTCGTGCAGGGTGTCTTTCCCCCTTCTTTTTTTTCTAGCTAATTGGCCTGTTTCTCATATTTATACCATCTTGCACGCAGCTGGGATTGCCAAGATGATAGCTGAGGAGATGGAGAGACAGCAGTTGGTTCTCTAGGTTCCCTGCAGCGAATTGCATGCATTTAATTCCTTATTATTCAACTGATACACCACTGCTCCTTCACCTTTCATGTCTGGGACATTTACCACTGCAATATTTAAAAGGAAAGCATTCTGTGCCTGGTCTAGCCATGATATTTAGAAGTGCTATCACTGCTGCACACATGGGCGTTTTTACCACATATATTTTACTGCTGCTGTTTGTCTCAGTTGCTTTCATTGATCATAATTGGCATTGCTAGAGAGAGAGGAATAGAGATTTAAGCTGTCCAAGTTCTTCAGAGTTCATATTTGAAAGGGACTACAGATCATTTTTCTGGACCTTCAATTATCCATCAAGTATTGCTATAAATAAATAAATAAATCCACAGTTGATCATTTGTACCAATAAAATTACTAGCATTTTAATAGGTGAACTGTGCAGACTGACTTTATGAGACATGTATGTGATTAAAATAAAAATGTTTTTATGTTCTGTACTGCACAGAGGACATTCATCCATCTCTCATTTGTTTAAGACCGTCTTTCTGGGTCCTGAGTATGGTCAAGAGTTTCTCTCCGAGTGCTGCCCCCTAGTGGTGACTTCAGGGCGCTCTTAAGGCACAGTTGACCCCTGGAGCTTGTGCTTGATAGATGCTGAAAGGACGGTGGGGCTCCGGATCCCTGGATGTCAGGTGAATTTATACTGGACCTTATTTGCCTCCATTCTCTCTGTCTACCCTCCCTTCCTTCCTTTCTCTTTTCCTCTAACAAACAACTTTCCTTCCAACACCACATTCTTCATGAGGCGAGAGAGGTCAGACAAAGAGCAGCCAGGTCACAACGAGGAGAGCTTAACACAGACAGACCAGAGAACAGCCCGGACGGTGTGAGGGTGGGGAGTACCAGAGAAGTGACCTGTGAATCCAGTTCACTGACTAACTCTCCCTGATGGTCCCTTATTAATAACTCCCTTTCTGACAAACACAAACACAACAATCTCTCTCACACACATCTATAGACGCTCGAAGAGTGTGTGCGTGCGTATGTGTGTATATGCGTGAGCGCGTTTGTGTGTGAGAGTGTGAGAAAGACAGAAGGAAGGAGGGAGAGCAGGAGGGGAAAAAGAGAGCGTGTTGGCTTGGCTGACCGTCTGCGGTTCTGTCGCGGTAAGAGGGGGGGTTGGAAGGGGGGGGGGGGGGGGGTTAAAGCGGGCGTAGCTGCCGAATTCCCTGAGAAATGTTCCTTTTGGATCCGACCCTATGCTTACATACCTCCCTCTCTCGCTTTCAAACGAGCCGTCTCCCCTCTCCCCTCCTCTAAAACTGGTGAAGCGGAGTCAATGCGGATTCACTTCAGTCTGCCCCGCAGTCCGCACTGGAGGAGGCCCTCTGCCCACAGCGTGTGTGTGTGTGTACGGATCACCTTAACGAAAAGGCAGGGTTCCCTTGAGCCTCACAGCGTCGCCCTGGTGCTTAGAGCAGAGTGAGAAACACTTGGAGTCCCGGTGGGAGACAGAGAGAGAGGAGAGAGAGAGAGAGAGAGAGAGAGAGAGAGAGGGAGAGAGAGAGAGAGAGAGAGAGAGAGAGAGAGAGAGAGAGAGAGGGAGAGAGAGAGAGAGAGAGAGAGAGAGAGAGAGAGAGAGAGAGTCACTGTCCCAGTAGCAGACTGATCTAATAAGTGAAAGTGTATGTTAAAGGAAAAGAGAGAATTAGAGTGAATGAGAGAGAGAGAGAGAGAGAGAGAGAGAGAGAGAGAGAGAGAGAGAGAGAGAGAAAACAGGGGGTGGGGAAGGAGAGTGGATTGATCTGCCGCTGTTCGGATCTTGTTCTGCGTGTGTGTGTGTGCGTTTTTTTTTTCCTGGAGTCAGATCCGTGCTCTCGTCTCCTCATCAGCGCGCGCGCAGTCCGTAAGAGCTGCAGGGGGAAGACTGCACTGACACCGCGCACACGGAAGACGCTCTCCTCCCCTGTTTTCCTCATCGTTGTCCTTTCTGCCTGTGAATGAAGGAGGAAGGAGAAGAGGAGCTGGCTCGGTGTGGCGCTCGAGGCGCGCGGACGCAGACAGACACCTAAACGGAGGCGCGCAACTGAAACGAAAGAGAGAGAGAGAGAGAGAGAGAGAGAGAGAGAGAGAGAGAGAGAGAGAGAGCGAGAGGTGGATTCTTGTCTTTCGATCTCAAAGAGACACTGACTTTCTGCAGCTGTGCGAGGAAGCTGGAAACTTTCTCAGTTTACGAAGAAGACGCGTCAGAACTCCTAAAAGAGAAGAATAATTCACGAAAAGCTCGGATTGCGCTTCTCCTTCTCCACTTCCAAACACTTTCGCGCTGATGTCATCGCCCTGGCGAGCTGCAGACGAAGCGCGGTGAACGTGGAGAAATCAGGTGCAGTGGAGCCGCGGAGTGGCCGTTGAGCCTCCAGTAGGTCACAGCTGCTCTCCTCCTTAACTTGGACTGGTTTCCTGACCTTCACCGGACTTTCCTCTATCTTGGCCATGCTCGCGTCTGTGATCCTCCTTTCCTGGCTGTATGGGGAATACAGTGGGAATAGAGCAGCAGCCTTTAACTGAACGTCAGGTAGCCTGCTTTGCATGGGACAACACTTTGGATGGGACAGCAGGACGCACTGCTCCAAAAATACGCACAGTGTTTGGAGTGTACTTGGCTTGAAAAGGATTAGGGTTCATATCTGTTCTTTCATGGGGACTGAACTCACACAGGACCTTCAGCTTAACATGGGACAGGGACAACACTTGGAGGAGGTGTGGCTGTAAATGCACTGCTCCAGCGACATAATAAACAGGGACTGAACTGACAGTGCTCTTTTATATTTTATAAATATATATATTAAATCTATTATATTTCCCTGGGGATCCTACATCAGGATCTCCAACTTAACATGGGACACGGTCAGCACTTGGAGAGCACGTGGCTGTGAATGCACAAGGAGAGACTGATCGCACAGTGCTTGGAGTCGACTTAAAAAGATCATTTTTGCATCCGCAAAACTTCTAAGCGATCCTCTCAGCCACCGCAGCCAAACTTGGCACTCTGCGTGGCCAGAGGTGGTGCAGAGCTGCTAGGTCTCTTTGGGGCTTGAACTCGGCTTCACCTGTTCCTCACTCCCTGGAGAGCACAGCTGTTATGCCCTAACACAGCCCACCCGCCCCCCCTTCACCCAAACCTTCCCAATTATCCCACCCCTCCTCTCCTGTCTTCATCCCACCCCTCCTCCTCTCCTCTCCTTCTTCCGCACGCTCCCGCTGCCCCACCTCTACCCGTTTACTGAACGCAGCCCGGTGGCACACACTGCGCCGTGCGCTCCTCAAGCCTTCAACCCAGCAACACACACAGACACACACACCCACACACACCTCCTCCTCCTCCCTCAGGGGAGACTATGCTTGCCCCAGGCCGCTGGCGGGAGACTCCGCTGACCTTGTGACCTCGTGGCCATCCTGTCCTGTCCAGACGTCGGATCAGTCTGTAAGCTGGGGAAGCTGCGCTGAACTCCTACTTCTCCCCCTCCCACCAAAAAAGGCGCACAGAGCGACCAGGACTCAGAGGCAGGGAGCGATGTGGTCCTTTCTCTCCACGCTGGCTGTCTTGTAAGTCATTAATGCTGCAAGTCATTACCTAATGCTGAATGGCTGTAAATGCGTGTTAAACACAAATGGTTTCCTAAGCTGTAATACTTCAAATATTTACTCAGTATGAAAGGAGGTGAGAGAGAGAGAGAGAGAGAGAGAGAGAGAGAGCAGCAGTTATGTGGAAATGCCTGCTTACTACACGCTTCATTTAACATGACTAACTGTAAGCCTTGCATACATAATGATGAGGTGACATCACTCTCTCTGGGTTACCATGGTCACACGTGTCAATCAGACATGTGTCAGGTAAGAAAAGCTCTCCAAGGAAAACAAACTTGTAGCAATGTGCTCAGTACTGTACATGCTGAGTTTCTCCCTTTCATTTTTTTTGTCAACTCCCATGACCAGTTATCTTGTGATGGTTATCATTCCTTTCCTTGACCTGTAAATGGGACAGGAGAGGAAGTGCTGATGACCTACTCCACCCAGAACTTTTATTACGGTCCTGGGAGCGACCACATTTTTGCTTTTCTCCATCTCCACTCTCCCCCTAAATTATCTAATAATGTTCAAGGATGTCTGAGCCTACAGGCATGGAACTGGCACCTTATCTGCTGTCTGCGTAGACTGAGAGCCAGCGAGACACTGGGCGAGAGCAGCAGATGTCTACTGGAGCTCTCCAGCAGGAAACGGCTGCCACATACACTACATCTCAGCTCAAGCTGGCTTCTAGGACTCTCAGAATTAGCTGAGGGTTTTTAGAACAAAGAATGGGTTCACTCTTGATAGATTTAGTTGGACAGATTTTTGTGATTGTGCACATGTGTATCTCTTCAAAGCACTAAGATACAGTGCCAGTGTGCACTCTTTTTGTTTCTTGTCTGGTCTGCTGCAACTGCCCAGCGTTGTTCAATATTTTCACTCAAGTTGAACTGGGTCTGCTAGTGCAAGTAAAACACTAAATAGAGCAGGGCAAGGGTTATTCAAGGACCGAAATAAGTATCATTGTTTAAAACAATATGTACATCTCAAGCCCAATTCCACACAAACTGAGAGGTGCAAACGGATCCATTCATTTCAGTTTAACACTTGTATTTCAACACTCTTGTCTCTAGCGTGTACAATCCAGAACCGAATCCTTCCTTCAGGCCCTTGGCCTAAGCCTGCCTCACAGATGTGAAAGGTGTGCTGTGTAATGTGGCAGTAACAGCACATTGCAAGCTGATTAGTTGGCTTGCAAGGCTGCCATAAAGCTTTACCCAAGACAGTCAGTTAAAATTTGTGTGAGGAGGAGTGGAAGAGAATGAAGTATGTTTGAAGGGTGCAGAGGGAAGAGTGTTAGGGGTGATTTGGGAAAGCACTCCACCTCATTGAGCTTGACTCTGCACACAAACACCTTTAGGACAAATCCTGTCTCAGGTCCGATGATGTCACACCGCTTTGCTTGTCTTGGCTTCCGACCACAGAACACAGTAGAGTAAGAGCTCCCAGCTACTCTTTCTCTCTTTTCTCTTCCACTCCCTCTCTCCTCTTTTCCCTTTTCCCTTTCTCTGGCTGTCTGTCTGCAGGCTCAGTGTGGTTTGGGAGGGATAGGGAGAATCCAAAGTTGCAGCCGAAAGGGTTTTTTTTTCCCCCTTTCTTCTTCTTTTTTTATCATTCTCCTTCTTTCAGCGTAACAGGGTTGTTTTAACAGCTGAGAATTCTTACCGAGCTCAGAGTTGCTTTCACCTGCGCTGCCAGTGCTGGCAGGTACATGAAGCATATATACAGCACAACAGGCAGCCAGTGCTCATATGTCTCCAAGTATTATGCAGAAATATAGACATAACATGCATGAATGAATGAATGAATGAATGAATTATTACTATGGAGAAAATCCCAGTAAGAGCAGCCAGAATTATTTCCGTATAAAACATAAAATATAATGCTTACCAACTGAGAAATGTACAGACTGAATGTGTGCAGAAGGCCAATGCAAGTACATATATTGTATATATATTGTAGTATATATATTGTAGACTATAGATATGTAGTATAAGTAGATCATGCTTTGTATAACATTCCATAGAGCCCTCATGTCTACATTTTGACAGCATTCAGACATATGTCTGTGTTTCACAGTTTTGGTAACTTTAATCACCATATATATGTTGCTTAATGTGTCGTGTCACAAGTCACAGATTTAATACCTATATTGCACTCTACAGTCTACACAAAAGAGTCATCTGCATGGTGAAATTTTTATTCAGACTGATGGTGAATGTGTTGTATATGGTTTTATTCAGCACCTTTTTGAAAATTCCAAAAAGTTGGAATGTGGTAAAATAAGAGTCACACTGTTTTGAAGCATTTCATTTTTACCAATTATTCATTTAGCTAAGAAATACCAATGAGTTCTCTGATCTTGGACATCTAATCCAAAAGACACTGGAAATACGTTCTGTGGTCGGACAAGTTTCATCTTGGAAAAATAGACATAAGATTCTACATGCCAAACATGACAAAGACCGTTCAGACTGTAATCAATGAAAGGTGCAAAAACCAGAATCTGTGATGGCAGGGCTGTGCATAAGAGCCCACAGCATTATGTGAAGGTACCATTGATGTGGAGGCTTACACTGGTATTCTGGTGAGACGTACGCTGGTATGCTGTCAAGACATCTTTTACCAAGATCTCTATGTCTATTTCACAGGGACAGTGTCAGGCCTCATTCTGACAATTCCACTTGCCATTCTTGAATTATTTCCAATAAGGTGCTGTATAGAACTATTTTTAAAAAGGTTCTGTATAAAACCATTTACATTAAAATCTCCATCTAAATGGTCTAAAGGACCATTTGATCACGAATCCTTGAAGCACCATCTTTTTAAGACTATAGGCTGTAGTATTGTTTTGAAACATCAACAAAGCACTGTGAAAGCGAGCCAAAACATAGTGCAGCATCAATATGTCATGGTTATCTGTGACCACAAATTTCAAGTAATTCCATACAAGTCCCATGTATTCTCACTGTCCAAAGAAAGACATGTATCTCCAAAATAGTAACTTTACAGAAGGAAAAAAACTTTTAAATTTTCAATATAGGTCAGTGTAAATAGATTTTGTTCCAAGTCATTCTGGAGCATTTCTATTGGTCAATTCCTCATGAACCAGTGAAGGACAGCAGATATATTCACATGATGGAGTAAACTAAAAAGGGACAAAAATGGAGATGCGTGTTTTTATTTGGAAAAAAGCCATACAAAGGGAGTTACCCCACTTTTGGGGGTAACGTGCAATCACCCAGATTTAAGATGTACTAGTACAGGGGAGAGGCGGCACAGTAAATGCAACAGGTAGTGTCACTGTCACACAAGGGATCTGGGGTTGAGAATTCAAGCCCTACTCCAGGTGACTGTCTGTGAGGAGTTTGGTGGGTTTTCCCTGTGTCTGGGTGGGCTTCCTCCAAATGCTATAATATCTTCCCACTGCCCAAAAACACAAATTGGTAGGTGGATTGGTGACTCAAAAAGCAGTTACAAACAATGAATGAATGAATGATACAGAGGACAAAGTTTAGGTTTTCATTTTTACCACAGATGGTAGATAGCCTGAATTTGAATAAAATTATACACTTAAATACTTTAAAATGCACTGAACAAACTCAAAATGTGTTAGCTCCTGCTTCTTCCATACTTTGGGTCACATGGATTTAATATATTGTAACAGTTGCCCAGACAGCATGAATCAGTGCACAAGCAGTATGCATAGACAAGCAGACAGCAGTGATAGATTGAAGACCTGTATGTACAGGTGTACACTTGGTATTGTAAACCACCCCATTATTCTGCAAAGTGTAGGAATGGTCAACATATGCAGCCGAAGCCTTCAAGCACCTGGCCGACACACTCCAGTACCCTTGTAGTCTGTGCCTGCAGGTGTAGAATGGGCACACACAGGTGCAGGCAAATCGCAGACATACAAGCAGTCTGTCAGCAAATACCACTGCTCGCCCCATATCCACTGATCACAAGCTGAACATTCCCAGTGTGCACACATATTGAACCAGTCTGTGGGTCTATAAACGAACTATGCACAGCTATATAGCCAAAAGATGTTTAGTTCTAGGCCAGTTTGTTGAGGGAAAGATGACCAGTGGGGAACTACAGAGACGACCACCCTGTAAAAAGGAAGATAGCCAATGAGATAGAAGGAGACAAACAGCCAGTGCTGTTCACCTCAATTGGCAGCTTGCAATTACACATGGCCTATGAAGGTATTCCCAGCTACACAGTCAGAGTGCAAATACACATTGGCCCAGCATGGGACCGTGTGAGGACAGGATGAATAAGCTAGGTTTGTTATGGAAAAGAGACGAGGTCAGTTCATTCAGACTATTTTCCAGCAGCACCATTCAAACATCTGAAGCATCTGTCTGCCTCTCCTTCTCCCCCACTTTGACTTCCTCTCCCTAATGCAGTTCTGAATCCAAATAACTCTCCCTCATTTTTTGTCTCAGGGAGTCCCAAGGTGCCATTTAAGTCTGAGAAAGATAAAGAAAGAAAGAAAGAAAGTAAGAGAAAGATAAATAGACCAGACAGGAATTAGTGTTAGTTTCAGTGACTAAAGAAATTTTGGAAATTCTGGTCTTGGAGAGATTAAGTGTGTGTGTGTGTGTGCTTTGTTAAGGCTGTCTAATAAGTAGATGTCTACTATAAAGTCTCTCAAAGCTACTTTATAGGGCTGATAAATAGATAGTATGTAATCTGGCAATGAGTCATAATGCCTGCATGTAAAGACACTGATGTGGTTACATAGCCTCAAATGAAAACTTGTAGATATCTTCTAAAATAGCTATTGTAACATTACACACAAATACAAGACTGTTTACAAGAAGCTACAGAAAAAGAGAATGGTACAAATACAGGTAATGCCAGAAAAAAACATCCCTTCTAAGTTCCATATGTAATCATTGTCATGTTAAAAATATTTCTGCATTTCTTCCAAACCCACTTTAGATCAAACAGGATTCTCTTCTTGGACAGCTGGAACTATTTAAAGTTAAATTGAATAATGGTCCATTTTAAAAACTGCAGCTCATTAGTTGTAGTGTGGTTACTAAAGATACTTCCTTCATATTAAAAGAAAAATTCTAATGAAGGAACTTTCTCTATTAAGTAGGTGGAAGAGTCATGTCTGGGCCTGTCACAATAATCATATAATGGCCCGTTTACAATTATTTATTCTGACTGTAGTTATGTTTCAGATATTTCACATTCATATGTATACATCACAACAAACAGAATGTGAATTTAAACAAAGACGATAGGAAACACATTTATTGAGATATGCCATGGTCTGACACATGGCCAATACAAAAAATGTGGTGGTATAACACCTTTAGAGGGCAGTGAGTAAAGTTAGTTTATTTGAGCTCAAACGCAAACTAAAGTAAGAAATGAACAGATTATAGGTCAATTTTGTGGTCTAATTGTACTTTAATAATTTCATTAAATTAACAAAAAAATGTAAATTACAGCTATTTACAACTAAACCTCAGCTCAATGTAACTCTATATATGGAGTAACACTTGTTAATAACTAAATTTCTATCAAACAATATGTAGGTCAACATAGGTTTTAAAAATGATTATTCTTGCGAAAATCTAGCAAAAAAAATTGAGCTCCATTCATACTTTGAATCAATATAATGAATTTTTCATAAAAGACAATCAAATTTTCAGTTTATATGACAATTACAAATATTCATTCATCACCTGTAACCGCTTATCAGGTGATCGCGGGGGTCCAGAGCCTACCTGGAATCATTGGGCGCAAGGCAGGAATACACCCTGGAGGGGGCGCCAGTCCTTCACAGGGCAACACAGACACACACACTTTGGAGTCACCAATCCACCTACCAACGTGTGTTTTTGGACTGTGGGAGGAAACCAGAGCACCCGGAGGAAACCCACACGGACACAGGGAGAACACACCAACTCCTCACAGACAGTCACCCAGAGTGGGAATCGAACCCACAACCTCCAGGTCCCTGGAGCTGTGTGACGGCGACACTACCTGCTGCGCCACGGTGCCGCACCAATTACGCATATAGTAATTAATAATCAGCTAAAACCTCATGACTGTGAGAGGCCTAGGAGTGTCTCTGGATGTTTAAGTGCAGCTGTGGTGCTGGATAGGGGAATGTGTGGTGGTTTTCTATTAAAATCAAAGTGAGTGTCCTTATGGAATGTAGTCTGGAAAGTGCTAAGCATTGTGTGCACATCTGTTATTTGGGAATTACAGAAATTCTGTGTAAAAAAATATGGGTGATATAATTAGTTTTAGGTGGTATTGTTTCATGCTAAATTAATAGTATATACACTATATTGCCAAAAGTATTCGCTCGTCTGCCTTTGCACAAATATGAATATGAGTGACATCCCATTCTTAATCCATAGGGTTTAACGTAATGTTGACCAATTCTTATCATCTATAACAGCTTCAACTCTCCTGGGAAGGCTTTCCACAAGGTCTGGGAGTGTGTTTATGGGAATTTGTGACCAGTCTTCCAGAAGCTCATTTGTGAGGTCAGATACTGATGTTGGACAAGAAGGCTTGGCTCGCAGTCTCCACTCTAATTCATCACAAAGGTTACGTCAGGACTCTGTGCAGGGCAGTCAAGTTCTTCCACACCAAACTTATCAATGTCTTTGGGGAACTTGCTTTGTGCACTGGTGCACAGTCATGTTGGAACAGGAAGGGGACATCCACCCTTCCCACAAAACTGGTTGCATTAACTTGTCAACAAATCTCTTGGTATGCTGAAGCATTGAGATTTCCTTTCAGTGGATCTAAGGGGTTGAGCCCAGCTCCTGAAAAACAACCCTACATCATAATTCCCCCTCCACTAAACTTGGCAAACTTGGCACAATGCAGTCAAACAAGTACCGTTCTCCTGGCAACTGCCAAACCCAGACTCGTCCATCGGATCACCAGATGAAGAAGCGTGATTTGTTACTCCAGAGAACATGTCTGCACTGCTTTAGAGTCCATTGTCACTGCACTTTACCCCACTGTATCTAACGTTTGCGTTGTGTCTGGTGATGTAAGGCTTGGCTGCAGCTGCTCAAAGAAACCCATTCCTTGAAGCTCTCTACGCACTGTTGTTGAGCTAATCTGAAGGCCACATGAAGTCTGGATGTGTGTAATGACTGACTGCAGAAAATTGCCAATCTCTGCACACTATGAGCCTCAGCATCCGCTGACCCTGCGCTGTCATTTTACGTGGCTGAGTTGCGGCTGTTTCCCAATTGCTTCCACTGATGGTTTACTTGGGAATATTTAGTAGGCAGGAAATTTCACAAGTGGACTGTTGCACAGTTGGCATTCTATTATGGCACCAAACTGGAATTCACTGCACTGAGCTCCTGAGAGCAGTCTATTTTTTCACTAATGTTAGTAGAAGCAGTTTGCATGCCTTTTATACACCTGAATTGTACTTTTTGGATGGTGAGTGAATACTTTTGGCAATATAGTGTACGTATATTATTTTACAAGGGAAGGGTGTCTGTAAGGAAAGTGTGTGTATGTCATCTTTGATAAAGTTGATATATGATATAAAAGGGGTGTCAATGTATGTGTGTAGAAAAAAGTCTGATGTGAAAAGGAGTGATTTGTATGTGTGTATGTAACTCATTACAGCTGTGTGGAGGGGAGTATAAGTGTGTTGAGCATCTGCGTGTGTGCTTTGCTTCAGCGGCCAGCTGCCGAGATATTTTCTCCTTCTCTCTCCCTCTCTCTCCCTCTCTCTACCTGCATACTGTTTTCTCTCTCACTCACTCTGTTTCTCTCTCTCTCTCATATCTCTTTGTGGCTGGGACAGCATGGGGGAGTCTTCCCTTCCTCCTACCACCAGACAGGGAAACAAGCAAAGAGAAAGGGCGAGGAGGAGAAAGGGATTAATTCACGACAAGATGAGAAACACTTGTTCAATTCCTTTCATATCTCTTCCATTCTGCCCATTCTGGAAGGGCTCCCTGTGTTTTTAAGCACTCTCTGTGTCTCCATTGACCCTGTGGAAATGATGTAATAATGAGGTGTGAATATCTAAGATGTAAACAAGAAAACGAGTCCAGAATATTTGGAAATAAATCACAGACTACTGACTTATCAAGATCGCAGAACCATCATTAATATTTTTCTGAAGCCACAGCCCAGCTACATTTCAAAGCAAATTACATCGTCATTATAACGTAACAGACTAAGAATCTCCCAGTGTTAACTGTCTGTTGCCCTATTACGTCAGTGACCAGTGACTGAATGCCTGGATGTGAGTGTGAGAGAATGACTGGACGTCCACTGATGCAGCACTGCTGGAGTCACAGGGCTTCTTAAGGACACCCAGCATGGACTTCTCTTAGAACACTGGACATACTCATAGATGCTCAGCCATAGAGAGGTCAGGGGGTTGCTGGTAGGGAGGAAAAGCGGAAATGATGAGAGCAGTTCTTTGCTTGTTTCTCTGTCTCCCCTTTATTTCTTTTTCACCGGTCCTGTCAGTTCACTCCCACTCCTACTGCCCCTCTGTATCAGCGCTGACATCACACTGAACACGCCACCCAGAGAGACAGAGACACAAACAGAGAGAGGGGACGAGTGAGAGAATCTCATTCTTTAATGTTCTCATTCACTCATTTTGCCAAATACTGAGTGTACTAAGAGATAAAGAAAAAAGAAAACAATGTATGACAAAGATGTATGAAGGAAGAAATGAGTGAATGAGGGAGGAAAACAAAAGGGAATGCTTCTGATGGCTTGTTTGCGTAGCGCACTGCCAGACACAAGGCAGTGGGATTAAGGGCTCAGTCTCCGATTTTTCCTCTCTTGGTGAGCAGAGCAGGCACTTAAATCTCAAACACACACACACTGCACTACATAGCACAGAGCATGTGAACACAATCACACTTATGCATGCTACGTGTGTACACTACACACAACCCTAGAGCCGTCACATTTACACAGATCATTGGCATTGACACCCTGATACACGTCGTTTGAGCGCACCCTCCTCTTGTCTAACTGGAACAGATCTCAGCAGGATTAACCAATCAATAGGTTGATAAGGGATCAGTTTATTCCCCCTCTGCTCTGATCCACTATTCAGCAAACTTCAAAGCTGACGTTGAGTCAACTGTAAGATGTTATTAATTAACCATATACTGTATGGATTGAAGTCATAATGGCAGTTCTAGTGTACTGCTAATAACAATCAGATTCTGAGAATTAATGCAATTGATCAGGTAAAGTACGTACACAATCTTTTTCAAAATGCAGTGTGGGACAGATTTTGAAAACTGTAACAAATTTAAAACTAAATGGTACACTCCAGCAAACACATGAAGATTTCTATGCTACTTTCCCAGCAGTGTCAATGAGATACAGTATCAAAAAACACAAGAGCACTCTAGGAGTGATACAAGAGGGAGAAGGATACAAAGATGCAAAGAGGAACCTGAAAATGATGGCATTACTTAACAAAAACTGATTAATTAAAAACTATGTTTTAAATGTGACAGGATAATTAATTGAGCACTCAGTTTTTTTTCTTTAAAATAATTGTGTTCGTCTGATTTGTGTATCTCACACTCAGGTTTGATCAACTTTGTCTTTTGTGCTCATGAAACTTTCTGTACTCACACTAAGGTTTTCAATGCAATTTCTCTGCCAAACTTTGTTAGTCAGTGGGAAAGAGTTTGCAGAATTTAAACAATGAAATTATTACTGCCTACCTACTTTCATTAGTTAAGCAGAACACGGGAACACCCCTATACATCTGCCTCATTCAACTTCGGCAGATTCAGCGGCCTTAGTCTAGTGAGTGAAAGTAACAAATATTAATTGTTTAATAAAATGGGTTAAAAAAATGCATTTTAAATCAAATTAGAATTAATACAAATGTAAATGAATTGGAAATGTGAGACATTTAAATGCATTCAAATTCATTTGATTACACCAGTGCTGATTTTGTTAATTAATGACCATGTTTTATGATTTATCACACACAGTGCAGCAGGGCAGAACTAACTAATATTCATTCATTCATTGACTGTAACCACTTATCCAGTACAGGGTTGCGATGGGTTCAGAGCCTACCCGGAATCACTGAGCACAAAGAAGGAACACAGCCTGGAGGGGGCACCAGTCCTTCGCAGGGTGACACACACTCGCACCTATGGACACTTTGAATCCCCAGTTCACTTACCAATGTGTGTTTTTGGACCATTGGAGGAAACCAGATCACCCGGAGGAAACCCACACTCCTCACAGGTCCCTGGAGTCACAGGTCCTCACTGTGCCACCCACTAAATAATAGTATTTGAGAAAATTAAACATTATTACCATGCTTGAGAACAGAAAACTGTGGCACAGCAGGTAGTCACACAGCTACAAGATCCTGGGTTTATGGGTGTGAGCCCCACTCTGGGTGACTGCATGTGAGGAGTTTGTTGTGTTCTCCCCAGGTCCGCATGGGTTTCTTCCCGGGGCTCGGGTTTCCTCCCACAATTGGTACTCCAATGTGAATGTGTGAGTGTATGATGCCTTGCGATGGACTGACACCCACATCCGGGGTGTGCTAATGTCTTACGTCCAGTGATTCCGGGTAGTCTCTGGACCCACTGTGACCCTGAACTGGATAATATAATGTATATCCTATTTAATATCTTTTATCTTTTCACTCCAGTCATTTTAACATACCTCATTTATTGTTAAACATGAGTGATCATCATTTTTTTCTTCCATTTATCACATCAAATGCATCATAGCTGTTTATTTTGTTCAATCAAAAGTGGTTTAATCAAACAAGAATATCACACAAACTCAAATGCATTTTATGGATGATGTTTTAACACCATTTTTCAGTTAATATTTGAAACCTCCACTCCTTATGACCCGGGGCCACCGAATTTGTAGATTTTTAATCATGCTGGCAAAGTGGGTGTGTTCCAACCAATGAAAATAAAGAGGAAAATGTCAATCTATAACCCTTTCTGGACTGATTGAGCAATACTGGCAGAGAAACTGTAGTAAAGTTCCAAGTGTAAGTAAGCACAGAATGGTTTCAGAAGACACACTCTGAACTGTAGCTCTAGTGGTACAAGTCTAAAAATGCGCAGTGAAAGTCTGAGCATGGGCAGTGAAAATCTGGGCATAAGCCATAAAAATGGGAGTGCCATCAGTGAAATTATGGAAGCGAGCAGTGAAAATCTGAGCATGAACAGTGAAAATCTGGGATCAAGTAATTATAATCATAGACAAGATAAGATGTAAATACCCTATGCCAATCCATTAGAGCTTCACATAGGGCCCACCACACTCTCTTCCTACCTGCAGCCACAAAATTTCCTGTTGAATCCTACACCTCAACACTAAGGTTTCTGTGGCCGTTTATGATCCGATCAGCAACCGGCTATCCTTAATAACTACGGTTACTCATTGAGCCCAGCCCATGAGTACCCAAACCAGCCACTGTATCTCTTGCTCTTCACAGAGGTCATCAGGCAGCCACCTCTTCTTGTTGGTGTTTAGCTGAATTAAGCCCACAACACCTCCAGAGGCTCAGCAGTGATGTCAGGTGTCCCAGACCCACCGCCCTCAAAGTCATCCATCCATCCATCCATTATCTGTAACCGCTTATCCAATTTAGGGTCGCGGGGGGTCCAGAGCCTACCTGGAATCATCGGGCGCAAGGCGGGAATACACCCTGGAGGGGACGCCAGTCCTTCACAGGGCAACACAGACACACACACATTCACTCACACCTACGGACACTTTCGAGTCGCCAATCCACCTGCAACGTGTGTTTTTGGACTGTGGGAGGAAACCGGAGTACCCGGAGGAAACCCACGCGGACAACACACCAACTCCTCACAGACAGTCACCCGGAGCGGGAATCGAACCCACAACCTCCAGGCCCCTGGAGCTGTGTGACTGCGACACTACCTGCTGCGCCACCGTGCCGCCCTGGCCCTCAAAGTCAAGAATTTTAAATCTGAGAGAACACATTTCCTGAGTTTTTCATGAATAGTGCTTTCACATTTTAATTAACACGCTCTCAACAGCACTGAAGATGATGCAGAGAGGCTGGTACAGATTCATGCAGCTAATAAACAGCAAGTTCATCTGTTGTTTGTACTAAACAAGATTCATTACAGTTATATGCAGCAGTTGTATGAAGTATATGAGGTATATGGTCTGTTATAATATATAGGTTTAGGGTTTAATAAAGAGTTTATGTACCCAATGTCAGTTTATGTAGAAGATAGATAGATAGATACTTTATTGATCCCCAGGGGAAATTCAAGAAATGTACCCAAAACCCTAACTAATTCTAGACACTTTTCCGGACTTAGCAGATAGAATACACTTGGGGAAAGGGGATGAAATATTCATCTATGCCATTGATGGGACAATGTCTCTGTTGTCAGTATTTTAGCAGATGCAATATGCTTTCAAGTTGTCCAGTTTCAAATAAATTTCTGATCTTGATACAGACAATTACTGGACATGGGTCAAAGCTTCCTTCATAAGGCCCTTATCGTAACTTCTGAAAAACTGTTCTGATCAGAAACCCTGAGGAGAACTTACAGACTATCCCAGCATCACTAGGCTCAGGGGCTCCTGCACCCACCTTCACAGGCCTGCGCTTGTCTGTTCCTGTTCACACTTAAGACAGCACAAGCATTTCTCGCACCAGCCACTCTCCAAGTTTCCATGCAAATACGAGCTATGCTTCAAATGTCAGCTTTTTCCTCTCCCAAAGAGAGGAGATTAAAGATGGCAGACAGAAAAGGAAAGAGCACAGGGTTTCGTCCAAAATCACAGCACACTCCCTTCCTTACCTCCCCCACCTCCTGCTCAGCAGAGATGAATAGGGAGATTATCACACATTCAACATTCTGACAGAATCAACATCCTGCTCTCCGGGAGGTAGAAAAGGAGTTGCTAGCTTTTTATATCTAACTTTACAGCCCTCTCCATTCTAGGGAGTGAAACTTCAAGAGATTAGAAACTGGAGAAAACATCCCAAAAGTGTAGTTGTGTAAAAAACACCATATAGTCATTTTAGGAGTCACAAGGGTGTTTCCCTCAAACCATCATAGTAAATGATTTTCACAATAAACTATGATCAACTACCCTGGAAGAAACACCATGAATTGAACTTAAGTGACATACATAGGGATGCAACATTTTAGTACTGAAACCCCTACAGCTAGTGGTATATAGGACAGGGGGGTGCTAAATTTGTGACAAGTCAACAATTACATGTTTGTTATATGAATGTATTTATATTGGGCTGTAACAGGGGTGTATGCAGCATCGTTAAAAAAACGTTAGAATATCTGAACACTATGTGTTGCAGCTTGGTGCATTCTGGAGTGTAGTATTACTAATTTAGCTAATAAGTAGTGCAATCATACACCCCACCCAAACAGCTTAAATTAATACGCACTTGCTTCAACTGTGTATAGTATATCCAACAGACTTACTCACATATTGTCTAATATGCCATGACATTTCACCATTCAAATGGATGAAGAAGTAAAATCACTCATTAATCTTTCTTCTCTCTGCTCATAGATGTATCCAGATGATGCTTGTGATGTGCAATCCCCTTCAGGTGAGTCAGGGCAAGTAGGTTCAAAGAGATTTCATTATACAATTAATAATACACAACATGTACAAAACTTTACTTTTGTGAGAACCAAGGGTGACTTGGAGATAGCTAGATAGAGATAACACACCTGTGTGTATGCTACTATCATTGCAGGTGTTTGGAGTGGACGGTGTGAACTTCAGTGTTCATGTAGAAAATCAGACTCGTGCACGAGATGGCATGAGCCGGAGACAACCCCGAGTCTACCAGCTCTACAGCCGCACCAGCTGCAAACACGTGCAGGTGCTGGGCCGCAAGATCATTGCCCGCGGGGAGGACGGGGACAAATTCGGTAACAACACACGCACATCTGTTTACCCACAATGGGATTTAGAGACTCTCTATTCACTAGAATGACTAGAACTCATAACTTAACTTTACTTTGTCTCTGTCAACTCAGCCTTACACTCCCTCTCTTCTGTCTGACTCATTGTCTATGTCACACTCAATCTCATTCACACAGTACATACAAGGGCATAAAAAATAATGAGATCGAGAGCAAAGCATGAATGTATGTACAGAAAAGATGCTGGAAAACTGACTATAGGGCAAACAATACCGGGCTTACTCTATGGTACACAAACATACACACAGAGAGGAAAGCGGCAGCAAGGAACTTGTGCATGGAGAACAAAGACCTCAGTGACTGCTGACACTGTGATTCAATGATGGAAAGGGGAGGGCAAGTGAAAGAAAAAGGAAGAGGGAGTGAGAGATGAATAGAGCACAGTCAGCGTTGGGTGTTAGACCGAGTGTTAGAAACTCATCTCCTGATCGATCTTTCCATTGATCCTGCCTTCTGCCCATGGTCGTTCCCTCAGCACTTTTAAACAGCACGTTGACCATCTCCTCCCCCTCTCATTCTTCCACCTTCAACTCATCCTCTCTGTTGCTTCATTCATCCATCCATCCATCCTCCCCCACTCTCTCTGTGTCTCTTACTGCAAAGTCAAACAATCAATGGCAGAGGAAGTTGAAAACTGATCTATACTCTTTGTATGTGAATTTACTACAAGAGTAATGCCAGTTATATTTATTTACAGTAGAATTTTTAAATAGAGCTTTAAAAATAAAACTGGATGCAAAAGGGCCTATGTTTAATTCTTTGTCACAAAATGAGATGTTATCCATGTCCTTTTCTGTCAAATTAGTAAAAAGCATTTTACAGTTTTGTAAATGAACTAGGCCAATCAGAGCATAGCTCATTTACATGTATTATACTTAAGACAGTGTAATAAAAACTTGTTTATTTCTAAAGTTCAGAAAAAAATAGAAACGGCATTGTAAAAATCATTTTCATTGTTTGGTTCACATACAAGTTCAGTGTACAGTACTAACTCATTGAATTATAGCAGCAAATAAAGACAATGAGGGAATAAGAGAAGCGAGCCAAGGGGAGGGGAAAGATAAGTGGATAGGGAAGAAAGAAGCGAGTGACAGAGCTTATTGATTTGTGATGACCCCTGTGCTTATAAAAGGTCATCTACTGCCCATTTTAGGGCTTTATCTTTAAATAGGCATGCTCCCTAAAAAATCCATGCTGCATGAAATAAACCCACATCTAGTAAGTACTTACTAAATAAAGGTAAATTGAATTAATTAGAAAATGTTTGTGGAAAAGATTTACATATATAAATATACAAATCAAAAATGCATCAAACTGTCACTTGGGTTCAATTTATAAGTTGTATTGGACTGACTCCATGAATTATGTTGCTAATCAATAAACATGTTAATCAGGAAACCAATGTCAGTCATACTGGGGCCTAATCTGCTTAAAAGTGCCAGGTTATTGCTCCTTCTTTACCTCTGTTCTGTTTTAGTCTCACAACTGCTGCTGACAGTGCTAATGCCAGGGGCAAAAGGCACTTCTTAGAACCACAGCAATCATTAGAAGCCATTTGGTCAGGTTGTTTGACTCAGTTCTCAAATTACACCAGTAATTTTTAACAGATTTCAAAATTTTGTAACTCCTGCCTTTTTTTTAAGGTCAACTGAATATTTATTTCAAGTACAACCTTAGACACAATTAAAATCATTCAAGTGCATGTATCATGTGTAGTACCTCAAAACAAACTTTAGATTACAAGTTTACCATCACATTACCTTCAGGCAAAATGTTATATTCTTATAAAATAATAGCTTAACATTAAACTAATGCCCTGTTTCACTAATCTGTGCTCTAGCCCATCGTCAGCCAATTACCATATTGCTACATGTTAAGTGATTCACTGACATGCAATAAGAAGGATATTTTAACTAAGCCCTAATCATGTGCTCAGCAAAAGCAAAATTGCAGCATGGCAAAATCTTCAGTCAGAGAATCCTCAATCACAGGCCACCTTAACATTCATATCTAGCTAATAAACATCACTAGAAAGATGACATTTGTTAAAATAAATATTTAAGAAAATATGAAAACATTATTTTATGTATGTAAAATATTATGCTAACAGTCTGAACAGGCTGATGATGCAGATATGCAGGTTTAGATTTTTTTTTTTTTTGTATCATAGTAACTAAGTGTGAGCCAAATTATCACTCATCTGTCGATACCATTTTGGTTTTAAACTCACCTATAAACCAAGTGAAATTCTCACAGATCCCTACAGAATAGTGAAAAGATGCCATATCAAAATAGCTTAATTTTCCTAATAACTCCACGGGCTTTTCTTTCTGTCTGTTGCCCTGTCTCTCACTCATTGTGTGCATTGTAGATTAGATGGGTATGCAGCATCCCAAACAGTAAACATATTTTGGTCTAATCTGTGTGACTTTTGGAACTTGTGGCTTAGTTACAGCACTGACACATGTGGTGTGGCCCAGATGTCACAAGCCATGCTTGACTTGGTTTACGGCACATGTTGTGTGGGTCATACGTGTGTCTGTGTGTGACACACATGACGCCTGGACCCCTGGCTTTCAGTCAAAGTATCATGACATTAAACCAAAACACCATTATAACATACGGTACGACAATTCTGCTGTCTATGCTCATTCTCCCATGATGTGTGTTTTTTCCACCACAGCTGGAAAGGTGGAGATAGCCAACATAGAGCAGAGCAGTGCTGTGTACATAATAATGAACAAGTAATGGCAGAATAATTAATTTAATCGACTGTCCTAATTTCCTAATTGATTTTTAAAGTTTCTCAAATAATCAAACAGCCATGCCTATTGGCCTAGTCATCTATCTTCACTGACAGATGTGAGCATTTTTACACTGATCATATTCTAAACAGCTGAAAGGATATAAAATCAGTTATGGGACTGAGATTTTGTATTCACTGCTGCAATTATAAGATCATGAACATGCCAATATTAAATAGAAATATATATATTTTTTTGCATATTTCATGAGCCCTTTGTACCTGTTCTTCAATAACCAGGACACCCACAGAATCACCGTAGAGCAGGTATGATTTGGGTGGTGGATAATTCCCAGTGCTGCAGTAACACTGGCGTGGTGGTGGCGCGTCAGTGAGTCAAACCCGTATCGACTCCTGCAGCTGCTGTTTGAAACAGCACCCTACTCACTGTGCCCTATATTACTCACTATAGCAGTGCTCTGTAATAGGGAACTGAATTCAGGAGGGTACTAAACGATATCGGACACTGCCGCATGTGGATTTATATAAAAAAACGGAGTGGATTATGAATATCCGTTATCCACTACAGTGTACAAGGGATATCTCTGTAGTACTTTTGATATGTAAAAATAGTGATTTTTTTGTGTGCACTGAAATTTTCCATTATGGTTTGACAATACTACAGAATGACGGAACCGCAGAACAGTACGCTGTAGTGAATAGGGCACCATTTTGAACCCAATATTCTCAGACACAGAATATTTAAAGACGTTATTGTCAATGCTAGACTGACAAAATGAGGCCAACGGTCCTCTTGTCCGTGCGCTTTCTAACTTTTTTTTTAATTTAAATACTTGAGCATTTTGGTATGTCTTTTCAACTTAAATACCTGGTATCCTGAACTAAACATTTTGATAGTAATAATAGACCAGGGAGGTGACTATCACACGGTTAATAACGTTAGCTGTAGTTGGCTAACATTCAGAGCTAATTTAGTGATAACTTACAGGGAGTTGGCTAATATAGGATATTTGCATTTAAATAAATAAAATTATGATATTGTACACGGAAAAAAAATACTGCATTTCCCTTAAATATGCTTCAGAACTTTGTCCCGACCTGCGGAGTTTGTAGAAGTGTCCTTTGGTTCCAGTTATCTGTTTATTTTCCGTTAACATTTGAATGTAAATGGCGTGCTCGTGCTCGTGCTCGCGCGGCTGGCGCGTTGTGTGAACCGTTGGAAGAAATATTGGAATTGGATTTGTGCCAAGAAGAAAATAAATAAATAAAATAGTAATAATAATAAGAAGAATACTACTATTAATAATATATAATAATATTTTATTTTAAATGTAAAACCTAGAACTTGCAAATATCCAGCTTTAACTATTACTGTTGTATGAATACTACACACTCTGAGGGAGTTCATTTAAATGCATTTTGTGAGCTTAACTACTACTTCAGCCATTATCACCAGAGTACAATGATGGGAAATAGGCTTTTCCTTTGCATGGCTCTTAATTTGTTTCCAAAACAAAATAAACAATTAACATATTTAAACACATATGTGACCAGCCAGGTGACATTTTGTCGTAAATTTCAATTTTTGAATTGAGTTAATTGAGTTCAAGTCAAGGTCAAGTTCAAGTAAACCCACGTCATAGAAAATATGCTGCCAAAAGTCTTTAGTACTTAAATAATTTATCAAACACAAAAAGATGCATGAACTTTAGTTTTGGGATACATTTGGTGTCAATATAAAAGAAAATTTACACATAAAAAAATCTGTTCTGTGACGATTCAAAATAATTTAGACCATTTTTACTACTGTCTAAAAAGCCCAGGCTGGGTTTATGTTGTCCTTATTTTACTCTCTTTTCCTCTGCTTCTGAAGGATATTTATTTATGCATACTAAAAAAACTGTGAAAGTACTAGAAACAACACTCCTGGCATAACACTCATATAATATATCATGATTTTAACCTCTTACATTATTCCAGCAGTGCTGTCGCATTAATCTATTGCGTACTACACTTTTTCTGGTAAACAACATTGTTTTGTAACATACCATTATGTCTTAATAAATTTTTGTAGTACTACTTTCATAGATTGTATTACCATTCATCTTGTTTGTAACCTTGCTGTATTTCTTTTAATGTCTGTCTGTCTTTGTGTCTGTTTGTCCCTTCACAAGCCCAGCTTGTAGTGGAGGCGGACACATTCGGCAGCCAGGTGCGAATCAGGGGGAAGGAGACCAACTACTACCTGTGCATGAACCGCAGGGGCAAGCTTGTAGGCAAGGTGACACATCTCTGTGTTAGCTAAATTCTTCTCACTTCATTGTGTCAATGACCAGCTTTTGTTTTTACCAAACTGACAATGTGTTTAATTTTTCTCTACCCCCCACACCCCCTTTCTCTAATTGTGCTGCTTTGTTTGAATTTCCCGGATTGTCCCCAGAAGGCCAGTAATCGAAGTGCAGACTGTGTGTTTGTGGAGATGGTGCTGGAGAACAACTACACCGCATTAATGTCTGCACGATATACAGGCTGGTATGTAGGCTTCACCAAAAGGGGGCGCCCTCGTCGTGGGCCCCACACACTACTCAACCAGCAGGACGTTCACTTCATGAAGCGTCCCCCTCCCGGAGAGCAGCCTGACCATACACCCTTCCGCTTTACTACAGTAAGCAAAAGGAGCAAGAGGGTCCGTGCTGCACGGCCGCGTTAACATACGCCAATTAACCACCGTTCCTCCTTGGGACCATGCAAACATTGACATCAGGGCCTACTAACAAAAGACAAAACATACCACAGCCCTGCTAATGGGACCATGCTAATGCAAACTACAGAACCTGGTGTGGACGGAAATTTGGAAAGTTAAACTTTTGACTGGCTAACAGACAATGCTAAATATGGAAGGGTCATCCAAGTTGTTGTGTAACAACCTGCAGTAAACAGGACCTAAACTGGACCCTGTAGCATACCAAAGCACCTGTTTCTCCTCACCAGATCCTTGATTGTTCTGGGGTTTACAAATTAAAGCAAGCTCAAACCAACATGTTTGGTAGAACATAATGCAATGACAAGCTCTAGCCATTTTCTGTGGTCTAAAGAAGCAAAAATAGACAATGGTAAAATATAACAGCCCTCATTGCAGAATGGGGGGGACACCAACCCAGTAGCCTACTAACCCAGCTATCTCTTCCAGTTTACTTCAAGAGGGGAGTAATCCTTTCCCACATAGGCTTTCTCAGGATTCCCAGAAGAAAAAAAAAGATTAATCTGAAATGAACGGACATGGCTGGAAGAGAATAATGGGTCTCCTTGAGTCCTGTAGAGGGTTGTAAGTAAATGGTTCTGGACTGAGTCCTGCTTAAGGACTCAAAAGTGGTAAAGAGGAGGGATTACATCTGAAATCTCTCCCTTTTTTCTCTGCCTGCAAGCTAGTATGAATTTATGAATGAGTGTGCGTGTATGAGCATGTGTGTGTGTTTGAAAGTGTTTCAAGTGGCACCAAAGACCACATTGGATGCTATAACAGATGACTCTAAGGAGTACATCGGTGTGGGCAATCTTAATATAAAATGTAGCCTACATATGGCTGGAAGAAAATACTAAAACTGGAATGTAATGTAAAAAAAAAAGGAAGAAACACCGAGAAACCCCTTAAAAAGCTGCACCAAAAACAACCTAATGACCAAAGACAACCAGAGACCAATGATGAACTTGACAACCCCCACATCCTAGAGCCTCTGAAGCCTATCAGAGTAGAGCACCCAGCTGTGGGACAGGAAAGAGACGGGGTTGCTTTTGGAACGACACAAGGAGCAACGTTCCCATTTGGGTTCCAATCGGAATGCTGCTAGTGGAAAATTCAGTGGAGTACCAAAGTCACTTACATTATTATTATAAAAGGGAAAAAAAAGAACAAACATTACAATAAATAAAACTATATGAAAAGAGCAAAGTTTAATAAGCGATATTACTATGACTGCTACTATAATTGTTGTTACTATAAAGTTTATTTCACTTATTTATTTCATCTCTGTGTATGGCAATCTTTCTAAAGCCAGTAAACTCTACAGAAATTGTCTGTGTTTTAAAATATATTCTCAGTCTCCGTTTCTCTCCATTTTCACTTTTGCTGTTGTCTCGAAAACTGCAGTCTGTCTGACATGTGGCCTTTTTTGTTCCAGATTGCGACACACAGTTTAATCTTTTAAGAGGAGTGAAGGGATATAAAATAGGCATGGGCAATGAAAATATTACTATATTACATGTGTCAGACATGTTCTTAAAGAACACTGACTAAAGAATTCCAAAGAAAGACTAACATATTACAAAAAAACATGATCAGCCCAGTTTCATTGGGTTTAGTTCAGCATACCACATGAGACGGTTCCTAGATTTGATTAATCTGAATGAGTACAAACCATCCAATAATAAAAGACTGAGCAGACAAAATACATGTTTTCAAGGTAATGACAAAAATAATGAGTTAACATTAAAACCTGCAGACACCCAGGGGAGTTCTAACATGTCATACAATAATTCCAGTAAATGCACTCACACATCCCTATTACCCCTGGTGGGAAACATAGGCCTGTTTTCTGTGAATCATTAAAGGACTCTCTCTCTCTCTCTCTCTCTCTCTCTCACACACACACACACACACATAGAGCCATCACCTCCAACCTGTAATCCCGGCAATCCCAGTTGGCTGACTCAGCGGGAAAGTGGAGCATTCAGAGAAGGGGGTGGCAGAGAAAAAGAAAGAGAGAGAAAGAGAGTTTTGGACGCAGAATGGTGGAAAGATTCCACAGCCAAACCCAAAAGAAGGTGTATGGTAAGGCTGCAGCAGTAAGGAATGCAAAAAATGTGTGTGAGAATAGAGCAGTGACCTGGGACATGTAGGAATTATTTTTGGGTGGGGGGGAGACATCCCTCAGACCCATAGGAAACACACTCATACACACAGCCCACCAGCAGGTCACTGGACAGATGTACAGATCTTAGAAGAATTTGTATTAGACAGACAAAGCATATATCAGAGAGATGCCCTTATAAGAGATAAGAACAGGGCTCTGTTGCAGTACTGCCTTGGGATGCCATCACTTTTTAAAAATGTGTCATATCACACAAGTGTAGGGTGACCAGACGTCCTCTTTTACCCGGACATGTCCTCTTTTTTAGACTTAAAAAAATGTCCGGGCGGAATTTCACAAACGTCCGGGATTGTTTTTCTAGAGCTTACAGAGAACTTCGAGAAGCGTTTCGTTCACAAACTAGCCCCGCCCTCCCCTACTCCGATTGGTTCGCTTGAGTGAGAAGGGGGCGTGGTGAAGTGGCCTAAAATCTTCTGATTGGACGGTCTGACTGTAGAGCTACCGTTATTGGTCGATAACCTTCTCTGTAAATATTTAATTGGTCAGTCTGCACGTCAGTAGTCCTTGTTTACGTCAGGAAAAGCTCATGTACCTACCCTCATCTCGAGCAGCTATATACGAAACGTAAATGTAAGTTCTCAGATGAATTAAAAAGAAATGTCCATGTTTTGTGTAGCAAATAAAAGTGTAAAGGACCTAAAAGCACACAAAGCAGATGTCTCAGATTTGGTGGTCACCCTACACAAGTGGCAACGGAAAGGAGAGGACAACAAGAAGTAGCTCTTTAGATCATAGCATACTTGCCTTTGGCATGTCATAAAATAATACCATTATTAGACTCTGATCTATGCAGTTGCCGTACAAAAATCCTAATGCAAGATATTTAGAGAAGGTGGAAACCAACATACATTTTGTGCATACCTACTTGTTGTCAACTCTAGCTTTGTAAATTTAGCTTGCTAACCGCAGATCAGAAGAATACAATGATGAATGATTAATATCAACACTCGTGTTTAACATATAGTGTACGGTGCATATTCTAAACAGCAAATTGAGGATTTTTGTTTGAAAATATTTAGTCTTTGCTGATTGGCCTAAAAGTAACCTTTCATTTATATTTCACGTTGTTAAAATTTGAAAAATAAAATGCGTCAAATTGTAACGGCTACTGAGCAAGTAGTCAGGGGTCAGGGGTGAGGGGGGCTGTCGCTACCAGATACCGCTGCCTGATTTGGACTGCGCATGCGCAGAATATTATGCTTACGTACCCCCTGCTGCTAGCTCTGATAATTTACTGATTTCTTCTTCGAGTATAATTGTATTTTGTTGTTTGTGACAGACTCAGCCAGACCCTAAATGCTCAGTGCTACCTAAGAATGCTACAGGAAGCAGTGTTCCTATCTATTCTGAGCCTGTAGGGTCTTTAGGCCTTTAAGACGATGTTAGGGATGCCCCCGAGTTGAAATAGTGAAGCCCACCTAGACAAGTGAATGTCAAAAGTAGCATATCACACATTTTTTCCATCATATCATACATTTTTCTTCCATTTTTAGATCATTTAATTCAAATGAATGCTGAATGAGAATGTAGCTGAATATCTTGTATTCAGAAAGTGATCATATTTTGGAGCAGGATAGATATGTACAGAAAATATATTTACAGTATATGTATTATTGTTAAAAAAATGTTTCCAAAATATGTCAATATTGGAAAATCTATAAATCTACATCTACGTGTAATTATTAATGTAGTTATTTTATGGGCAAATTCTTTATGACACATTTGTAATTTTCTTTTATTATTATTTTAATTGATAAAATGTGTAAATATTGTTAAAGTTTCAGACCCAGCTTGTACAGTTTCAAAATGACTGCAGTTAAGCCCACATTCCTGTTTTTGTCCCAGAGTTTTTTTGAATGAGCCACAGTATAAACCTTAAAGGCAATTAAATAAAAACATGTTATTTAAATGTATAACAAGTGGTTGGATGTTAAACAGGTGGCAGGTATACACAGCAAAAATCTGTCACTGCTATAGTGCTCTATGTACAAACACACACACACTTAATAGGGTTCCATAAACCCACTGTGTAGCCACTAATACTATAGTGTGCTGTGTAAATTCAGAGTATCACTCAACACAGGCAACCACAAATGCATGACCGCACACACAATCACGGTAAACCACTACTATACTCAGGCTCAACAGCCAGACCCACAATGTAGAACAAGGATTAAACATGCGCATTAAATGCCCTCATTCTCACACCACAACAACCACTGACACACTTCTCTCTACTTTTCTCCTCCTTCCATACACAACAAAAACCATGGCCCAGCTCTATTCAATGAAACTGAAACGCTCTTTAGTTTTAACAACAAATGACTTGTCCAAACATTGGCAAAAGAGAAAGGAGGAAAAGGAAAGAGGGAAAAAATCCACATACACTCACACACTAAATAAATAAATAAATAAATAAATAAAAAATCCAAAGACCTGGAGAATCACTACATGCCACAGTTTGTATTTTCCCTGCAAACCTCAATATGGCATTTAATTCATCAGCGCCTAACTAAAAACCTATTGGAGCTGGTTGTGTAGTGAGTCTGCACAACAGCACTGAAATATTCCTGCATTAGTTCTTCTGTAAGTATTTGCTTCAGTTTAAAATTACTACCACTTCTACCATTGTGAATATTTTGTATTCAATAATTTACAAAGTGTAGAGGGAAAGACTGAGTTAAACACCACATTTTTAGGTATTTTATTTAATATTTCAATGACTTTCTTGTTAGTGGTTTTGGGGCTGCCATCAAGAAATAATTCAAGGATACATAGTTAACTGTAATTGCCAGCTGTCAATGGTTTTCATTCTCCTCAACATTGTGGAATCCGCAGCTCTGTTCATCACCGTGAACACACTCCACACAGAAGTATTTTTTATAGAACCATGTGATATATTTGTTTTAAACAATTCATTTTATATATATGAAAAGTGATTCTGACCTCATGAATAGTTGATTTAATTGGTAGCTGAGCCAGTAACACTGTTGGGGCTGTGGTATCAAAAAAGTCTTTGAACTGAGCTGTACCTGGACTGGCACACTGTTGGAACTTGTCTAATGACATCCGAGAATTGCACCTATAGAGTCATGTCTGGAAGCAGAGGAAATAGGCACTAAGAGAATTACCTCTCCCCGACACACACAATATATATATATATATATATATATATATATATATATATATATAAAGGTGTAATATAAAACACTGCCTATTAGGTATCTCTGGGCATTTATACTGACAAAACCTTAGCCATAGCTGTAGGGGGATTTTTATTTATTCACTGTTTCTAATTATCTAATCAGTCAAATGTCTTTAACAGGAGTCACAGCAGTTAAGTCCAGGCTTGTACTGATATGAATGAACTCAGCTCGTTTAATGGAGGTTACTTCACGAGCCACATGATTACAGATGGAGCAATGGCACCACCTGTGGGCCATTAAAAGAACAGTCTATCATTGGTTTCACAATGGTATGCGGTTCATAACTATGATTGTGGTGGCCCTGCAATCTCAGATTATCTCTTAGGTGCAAAAGGGTCAAATGTCACATTTGGTCACTGAATCAATTGGGATTTACCATGTTCCAAATTCACCCCACACTAAATCCCCTCTATTGATCCAGAATACATATGCACATGCACCCGCACACACACACAAAACCTCTCAACTACGTGACCAAAGGCAAAGCTTAAGCACAAAAGCACACATAATACAATGTCAAAACATCGCAATAGTCATGTACTTTATTCACAATAAATGTCATTTTTCTTTAAAAAATAATAATATACAACACAATTTGTGACAAGACAGTTCTGTTAACAACTAGTTTCAGCCCTCATACAGCAAGCAGGCAGAGAGACGAGACTGTGTTTGAGAGAGACAGAGAGAGAGAGAGAAAAGACAAAAAGAAAATACACTAGCCATTGAGTGGAACACATAGCTCTACAATGCCTAGCGCAAGCATACAATGGACAGTCCAATTAAATAGAAAAAAAATAATATAAACAGTAAGAAATTAAAAGAAACAGAAACAGGAGGAGATGCTTTAAAAGAGACAGGCACTCCAGGCTGTCTCACATGCACAACGCTAGTCTCAGCCAAAAGACCAGCACAGGACAAGGCGAGACTGAGAAACCAGACTCAGTTCTGCCAGTTTAGAGCGGTCGTTCACCACAGTTTAAAGATGGGTGTGCATCCCTGGTCCAGAAGAAAAGCCAGGGGACAATGGAAAAAGAGGGGTGGGTGCAGACACCCTTGTGCATCTTTTCTCCACCAGTCTGTCCTTATAGCCTATTCACTCCATCCTCCTATGCAGATTTGTCAAGTCTCTTTCTCGTACTCTGCAGTAAATTCATCCCTCGTTCATCAGCGTGTCCATCCAGTACTTTCAGAATTGAGGCAGAAGAGTAAAATTGTCTTTCGACAGTGTTTTCTGTGTACATACGTTGTGATTAGTGAAGATTTTGAGATTAAGTATTTCCTAACGTTATATTCTAAGAATTTGAGCAATACTGTGGCAATAGATATTGTCTCAAGCTTATACACTTCATTCTGAGTGTGTGCATGTTTGTGGATATAGAATTAATGCAATATCATATAGCAATACTGTTACGTCTGTGCTACTTGTGTATTTTGTTTGTGTGTGTGTGTGTGTTAGAGACAGTGTTTCCATTTTGGCTCAGAGTATTTATGTGAATGTTTTGAGGCAAAACTCTGAGAGTGTTACTGGAGAGATTTCTCATCAGACTGGAGTGATGAAAAAGAGGAGGTGGTTCCCTGGACACCTTTCTGTGACAGACACAGCCAACAACCAATCAGCTTTCAGCTTTCCCAGGACACACTGGCACACATAAGAGGCACCTGGACGAGGGGAGAGATAGACAGTCAAAACAGTCTCTTGAGATAAAGCGTGTGTGTTGCTTATCTTGAATTGCACGGGTAAGGGTGTTTATGTGTTGACAAGTGATATGATGCTTTAGGATAAGAACGTACGTGTGTGTGTGTGTTATATGACAGATGTTTATTGGAGGAGCACAAGACTAAATTTTTTCTTAAATTATTGTCAACTCTGGTTGCATGGCTCCATTCCTATTATTTCACTGAAAAAAAAGGTCTTTCTCTGTACTTCAGCTGAAAAAAAAAAAAAAAAAAAGTACAACATACTATAACATGTTAATGGAAGCCTAACCAAAAAATGCAAAACTACAGAACGTGTTTGTATATATTTGTACAATGTAATAATGTACAGATGAATTTTGTAAACACTAAGGTAGCTGTATAACTCAGATGTTTGGACTTAAACTTAGAAGAATTGCACTTTATATGTGAGAGTTATCATCAGCTAAACTACTTTGTTCCACTATACACTCCACTAAAAACAGAGTGAGCTAAACCGCTACATATAATTGTGATACGTTTAATTTAGCATTATGATGTTAGCCTGCTTAGCTAACACGAGCATGACCCACAACCTATAACTAAAGTATACCTTTGTTTTTAAATATGGCCTCTACCATTTAAACAGATATGAGGAATGAATTTGCAGATATGGTTATGCATATGCTTAAAGATTAGGGGTAGTGGATAGAGTGTAAATACTTGTGCTGAGTCCAGATAGTGACAGCAATATTTGTGTGTGTTTGTGTGTGTGCGTGTGTGTGTACATGGCTACCCGCTATCTGGAGATGTATGTGTAGGTGCGTGAGGGCGATCGTCCCTCTGGCTGCCCATTAGGGGAGACATTCAGGAAGTCCCATATGAGGATGGTATCATCATGAGAACTGCTGATGATCTGGAACTCATCAAACTGCAGACGGAACACACGCCCAGAATGCTCCTGCGAAAGGTACCCATGACAACCCACACTTAGTACACACACAGGAAGATCACTGTACAAGATGGAGGGTGTTAACTGCTTAAAATTCTGACCACAACACTGAGTAATTCAGCCGTGCAAGTACTTCCATCTGCCATTAGACAACTTATTCAGCTAGTGCCAGAGACGAGACATAGGTACACACACACACACTCACCACTAGTGTGCGCAGACAGAGTGTGCTGGCTGGAGCGCGAGGATCCAAAGCAGCCTGCAGGTCCCAAACTTTAATCTTCCTAAAAATGAGACAGCAAGGGAGTGTGACACACTGGTGAAAAGGAGTGTGTTGGTGTGTTTGGTGACAATGAATATTGACATCAATTCTAATTGATGCACGCTCAGTGTTTTGTAAACTAGGTGGTACGCACCGTCTAAAAGGTCGGTTCAAAATCAAGCATTCAGTTGGTTTAAGATATGCTGACTATGGCCAATTTACATCATTTTCACACTCCTCAAACAAAGCAGGAAATTCATATTAAGGAATATGTGCATGAGCCCACATCCTGTTACTGTATAAAGCAAATGCATGCGTGTGATGGATGGAAAAAAAACAACAGTTTGAGAGCCCTTGACAGAATGAGGCATGAGCCATTACTCAGTTCACGATTTTAACAGCCTTCTGCTTTACAGTGTGGTTCAGTCTGTCAGATCCAGCCGCTCTACTGAACAGCAGAATGTCAGCACCAAAAGGCCTGTGTGTGAGCAGTGTGTGTGGGTTACCCGTCGTATGCTCCACTGACGATCCTTTTGTTGTCAAACCGAATACAGCGAACAAGTTCCTCGTGACCTTCTAAAACACGCAGACAGGCCCCACACTCGATATCCCACAACCTGCATGACACAGATAAACACAAATAGAGGTGTCAAGAACTAGTCCACCTTTCCTAATGCAGTATTCCTAGTGCCCCAGTTCATTAGAGCTTCCCCCGAAAACCATCATACATTTTTAGGAATACACTGGGCCCTAGAGAGACTTCCGCTCATAATTCGACAAGTCGAAACTCAGCTCATAGGATACTGATGTAAGAAATATTTTGTGCCAGACATACTATATCTCTCTCTTAGACACACCCACAATTTCCATTCCCAATATACTTCACTGATAAGCAGAAATACCAGCATTACATTCACACACAGTAAAAATACACCCACATACCGTATGGTGTTGTCTGAAGAGCCACTGACCACAAGTCTATCTCTGTACTGGAGACAGGCAATGCCTCGCTTGTGTCCATTTAGTGTTCGAACAAACTCACATGTACTGGTGCTCCACACCTACACACATGCATACATAAACAGGCCATTAGAACAGTAATAATAGCATTTTAGGCCCAAATAAAAACAGTCTACCAAAATATAAAGACGAGTAACACTATCCAGTCACTCAAGGAACACATAAATGAAATAACAGTCACAGCCTGTGTTCAATATCTAAAAACTAAGACTACAACCGCTACCAAAATAAATTTAGAAAAAGTAAAATAACATGGAATATACATTTAAAATATGCAAGCTATGCTTTACATAGTAAACTTAATTCATGAGCAAATGTCAGTGTTTCTATGTCATAAAAATGATATTCAAAATTGTAATTATAACATTTCTTTTTAAAAAATGCAATGCAAATTCAAATGGAAACTTAAAATAAAAAAATCTAAATTAATTCAGGGTTAAATTATGCAGAAGTGTATTCTCTGTCTAGCATGTGTACATTGATCAAACTGATTTTCTGCATGAAATTAAAGGTGGAAAATCTTCTGGATACAACTGTATATTTATAACATTGTTTACTTTTATAGTTCTGTCTCCTGACGCAGAGACAATATATTTATCATCGAAGTCGACGACGTTCACAGCAGCTCTGTGACCCACAAGCACACGACGGAGACTGATATCAGTAGCAGACGCCATGTCCCACACAGCAATTGAGCGGTCCTTTGAACAAGTCACCATCAGTCCGTTACAAAAACGTAGGTGCAGGACTGCCTCGTTATGGTGGATTAGAGTGTTCAAAACCTCACCAGAATTTGCATCCCACACCCTGAAAGAGATGAAGAGAAAAGAAAAGACGAGAGAGCACAAAATGAATGAGAAAAGGACCAAGTGTTTACATGTAATTTTAAGAATCCTAACACAACATTCCAATTATATCATAGAAGCTGTGTAAAGTGTTATAGGAGTGTTTTTAAAAAATTAATTAAAAAGGTTTGCTGATTAAGTAAGACACTGACTGAAATTCATCACGGCAGATCTGCTATTGCCATTAAATCAGCTTTTCGCAGTCTCATCTGGCATGTCCAGAGCTGTCAGTCTGAGTCGTAATAAAATCTGCTTCTCAATCAGCACCTCACTGATGATGAGTTAGAGCATACAGTCATCACTCATATGTGAAGTGATATGAGATTTTTACATGCATTTATTTGTCACTTAACAACGTACACTGAAACACACACACACACACACCCCCCAGCGGGCAACCATCTCCAGTGTTCGGGGTGCAGTGGGGGGGATAGTTGTTCAAAATGTAAGGCTGCAAGCACTAATACAGTAGCTTCTTTAAATACAAATGCTCTTTCACAGTATTACATCATATAATTTTGTGCATTTCAAAATGTAAAAACTACGTGTAAAAGTTCTGAACCTACAAATGGAAACATTATCTGACGAATCAAGTTACAGGGCTAAACTGTTGCTAATAAAAAAGAGAAGTCTCTTTTGGGAGTTCTCAGTGCGAGTAACAGTGTACAGCCTGTTAATGTGAGAACACGAGACAATGTTCTGTGTTCATGCATGACCAACTCCATAACTGCAAAGCTGATTATGATGTAGAAATTTACCAAGAGTTTAAAAAATAGTGTGTTAGGACAAGGACATCCTAAACTATGCTGAGGTCCAGCAAAGTCAAACAAGATTTTTTTTTTTAGTACTGGGTCTCTTCCTACTGTCTAGTGTGAATCATATTTACAGCACTGTACTGAAATCAGTGGGTGTGGGTAGTGGTATCCTACCCTCTGACAAAAGTTACAAGGTTTCCGCAGTGCTGAGCTCAGAGTATGACACAAGCTCGATCCTCCTAGTAATATTACATGGTTTTCCTTAAATGTAATACGGTGATATCAAGAGCAATGTAAACGAGGAGTAAATGTGTTCATTAATTTTTTCTGTTTTAAACAATTTATGCACAACACAATCTGTTGGATGTGTACCTGACAGTGGAGTCTGAGGAGCCGGTCACTATGACTCTGTCATCATACTGTAGACAGAGAACTGAACCAGTATGGCCCGTCAGAATCTTTAGACATTCCAAAGTGTGCTTATCCCATATCTGAGAGAGAGAAAGAGAGGCAGGGAGGGAGGGAGAGAGAGAGAGAGAGAGAGAGAAAGAGAGGCAGGGAGGGAGGGAGAGAGAGAGAGAGAGAGAGAGAAATAAGAGAGAGAGAAAAGAGAGAGGAAAAAGAGAGAGAAGAGAGAGAGAGAAATAAGAACAATAAGAAAATAAATACAATATCCAAATATCCTTTAGTGAGGATTCGGATGTCCACAGACCTTTATGGAGTTGTCTCTGAGGCCGCTGATGATCTTATCATCGTCATACTGCAGGCAGTAAACCCCTTTACTGTTCTCTGATCTGCACTGGATCCTCTGCAAGTTGTGTCTGCCACAGCGCCAATTCGCCTCGATAGTCTTCACACGCATGGGAAAACAAAACACAAGGGAAATATACAGCTCTAATTACTAAGTTCCATGTTAAAATGATTGTTACAGAAATCTTTACACTAAATAAAAAGATAAATTACCTAAAGCTGGAGGCAAATCCTACACAGACAACAAAAAAAGATTAATATAGAGAGTTTAAATAGTGAGATTAAATGCTCACCTCAATGTCCTGTATAATTTTGGGGTAGAGCGAATGATAATATGAGTTGGGTGGGATTTCATTTGTGCGGTTCTTGAACAAGTACTTCTCCCTGTAAATGACAAGAAAACAAAAACGAATTAACTTTTTGTTCATATTACGCCAGTCTGTATTTTTCCCCCATTTATACAGCACTTGAAAAAGATTTTTTTCACAATCTTGGACTCTTTCACTATAAATAACTAAATATTATTTATTTATAGTTACTCTAGACATAATTATTCATAGTCATTTGTTTATAGTTATGATGGATTAGTCTTAGAGCTTTAGTGTGTGGTGTGGTAGATCTCCATTAGCAATGTGGGAGAGCACTCAAATAAGTAAATAATTTTTCACATTTAAATCCCAGGCACTACTGGGTTCATTTTACCAGTTTGGCCTCATTCACACAAGCATCCCTTTTAATGAGATGTGCATGCCCCTACGTGCCATGAAAGTCTAAGTAAACAGGAGTGAAATCACGTTTTAATCCTGTTGGAGTTCCTGTTTAATCACTAATAAACGCTTTGGTAAAACAGCAGGTGTGAAACGGGTTCAAACAAACTTTTCTTTAAAGGGAACTTCCATGATTGTGGGGAAACGCAGTTCTCTCTGGATTGTTTACGTTCAGAAGCTCTGTCTTTTAAGGAGGAATGGTATGTTTGGGGGTGGGGGGGGTGCTGTTTTGTAAGCGGCTGAAGTTGAACTTTTCTGTAAATTTTATTCCGAGTTTGAAGTTTAAATTTTTAGCACTTTCGGTAACACTGTCAGCCATCTCCCGAATTTGGAGACATTTCCACCTTAATCCGAAACAGCAAAAATAAATCAATATTACCAACCTATGGAGCAGGAATAGAGCAATATCCTCATCACTGTTCGTGCTTTTCAAAGTTTGGAGCTCTCTCCGTTGTCTAAAATAACTCCAGATGCCTCTGCCATGAGCAGAGAGAGAGAGAGAGACAGAGAGAAAGCCTAGCATACCGGACCGAGACTGCTTTTTTTTTTTTTTTAACTCATTTACTGATACTGGGGCTTTGTAAACACATTAGATTGGTTTTCAGTGTGCAAACAGACTGCAGAGCTAGCAAATGTTCAGAAAACATCTTTTGACTTTTATAAAAAGTATTTTTTGCTAACAATTGTGAATGTGGCCGTTAAGAAGAGTCAGAGTGTGTGCTCTTGCTCACCACTGATGTCTCTCAGAAAGGCCTTTCCACAGTGGATCGGTGCGCACCATTCTCTCTATCAGTTTCTTCCAAAGCATTCCTTCAGAGATCACCCTCTGCCACTCTCGACAGACCAACTCAGCCGAGCACAGAGAACGCGCATCCAGGAATGACAGGATGTTCTCAGCTATGTGGTCCAGGCCCTGGGCTGGATGAGAAACACAGAGGGAGAAAGGCATATGGGCATATTTTTAAGCATTTCATTAATGGAAAAGATATTTTTAGACTCCCCCTTTTCAGCCCAAGTTGTTGATTTCTAGCCAAAACATATAAAAGTACAGAGTACTGTAACCTCTAGTATTATTCTCTGAATATTCTCAGACCAGTACCACAGAAAAACAGCTGCACAAATCTCAAATAAATCATGGAATCACAACATGACGGAAAAGAGGAACCATCAACAAAGAAACAAAACAATCTCTAGTCAATTCACTATTTATCTGATTAAAATGTAGATTTAAAAGGTGTCCAAAAAAATAATTATAGCATGTACTAAATATTACAGTACACTTTGTTACCTATTATAGAATGTCACATGTCTATATATTTTTTTTAATATAAGATATGTTTTATAGAATTACAATAATGCATGTGTGGATTTGTGCTTGTACCTGGTAGAGCAGTTATGAAGTCTCTCTGTAGCATGGGTTTGAGGTAAGTGTTGATATGGCCATGTTGGTAGTGACACATTCGTGAGATGAGATGCTCCACAAACTCCACCTGGTCAGCCTCTGACCACTGCTCAAACATCTGGATACACATCTCCTTCTCCTTCTCAAAGCTCGCCCGTGATGGACGTTTCCTCAAGCCTGTCAGGGTACTGTTTCCTAGCTGAACAGCAGGGGACACACACTGGTGAGCAAGGTTTTAGTATTACCACTGCCCCATGTTACCTCAGTTAGACGGTCAAGTAAAAAAAGGCAAAGAAATCAAGTTATGGTCTCATATAATTGACAGATATCAGCCATATTCTACTGACAATGGCTGTTAATAAAAATTTCAAATAATATATTCAAACCTAGGAAATGTCACAAATCTACTTGGCACTTCAGTACAGTGGCCACTATTATATCACCTGATTATTCAGTTAGAGACTGTTTTCTTGTACATGTTGTCAGCTACACTATGCCCTGTTCCTCAGAGAACACATTCTGATCACAGGAAAACTGCTAACTTTAGCCAGCAGCAGCCGTAAAATTGACATAGTAGGTGCATGGTCATATGTGGGGCGAATACGAATAAGCCATAGCAGTGCTGCTATGGTTTTGAAAGCAGTTCAGTGTCACGACCACACAAACATGTGCCTTTTCAAGAGAGATCTGTGGCTAAAAACTGACCACTGATAACGGCCAACAGGAAGGCTAGCCATTTCTCAATGCACAAGGTGCTTATGGCGACAAATGGGCTTCTGTCATTAACATCAGACCTATGAGGTTTGCTTTTCTAGTAAAGTGGCTAGTAAGTGCAATTAAGCAACCAACGTGCACACCCACACACACACACACACACACAACAAGAACACTCTTTTCACAGACAGACCTTAAACACTGTGGTCTTCTTTGGCGAAAGGTCATCCGTCAGATTCTGAGGCTCCATAACTGTCAAGTTCTACAGGGAGAGGGGAAAGCAAAGAGACCATATTTTTTAAAACGGCATGGACAGAGGGGGAACGTGTGTGTATATGAAGGCTTTTGCATAAAACAGAGAGAGAATGATAGGGTTAGATGGGTGAAATCCAGGCACATTATTCATGGCGAGCACAATCTCATCACAGACATTTGAGGGGAGAAATTTAAAGCAAAAAAAAAAATAAAAATCACAACACAAAATGTCTATCGCCTGCTCAAAGCTAAATATTCTAGGCTTTATACTGAGAGTCAACAATTTATAAATAACACATGATGAAACTCATCCCTATGTGGGTGGACGGCAAGCTGTTTTTCTCTGAAGTGAAACCTTGGTCTGTGGTAGTGTCTTTATTAGACTAAACTATTTTGAGGCCCACATGACATCTCTTCAGAAATATGAATAAATGTTGGGCAATATGACATAAACTAGACATAGCACCACTTGGAAACATTTCCATGACACATCAACTGCACAAAATTCACCAGTAAGAGAGTTAGCTGTAAATGTATTTAACACAACTGAGTTTTCTTGATTTCTTTTGGTTTTTATTAATCATCTGCAAATGTAAACTAGCCAAAACCAATCCGTCTTTATAGACAGACAGATTTTTATTTATTTACACAGCTCAACTGTTCAGTATTCCAGTCATTCTAGATGCTCACAAAGACAAGTCAGAACGGTATGTCATGTGCATCATGAGAACCTGTGGAACACTGAAGAGACGTGATGTTTTCTTTCCTTTTCAATAACATCATATTGTCAAATGCAAACCCTCAGGTGTACTTCTGCTATTCCTCAATCAGGAGAGCTGTACAGATGAAGAAACATGGGAGAGCTGCTGAACTTGAAGAGCTTTTAAGAAGCTGTTTAGTGCCTACACACTGTGTGGGTGTACAGTGCATTGCGTACTGCTGCGCTGCGCACTGTTTCTGTGTGTGCCAATAATTAGAGCTGCCCACTCCAATTCGCAGTCCAAACTCTCCATCTATCCATCATCTCACAAATACATGCTGTTCTCTCAGGCTAAATAAGAAAGTAACCCTTAGGTTAATGTTTTTGAACATTTTGTACATTGTAATATTTTCACACAAACACACAGGAGTTTCGACACACAAAGCCAGATGCATGCTCCAGAAGAGTGGGGGGGGGTGTAAGCAGCAGGCACAAATACAGGTACAAACGTGCACGTTCACACGAACAAAAGGTAAATCATACATGTACACACTTGAACAAATGAGGAAAGCAAACAGAACAGATCATTCTACGTCAGTGTGCTGGGGCTTAACACCACCCACCGCAGATAAAGCCACAGCATAAAACTGCACAAAGCATTGGTAGAGATGATTAAAAATGTTCATGAAATTAAAAATTTAATTATTTTTTCTAATAAGTTTCCTTTTAGGATTTTATTGTTTTCAAAATGAAGCAGGGAGTTCAGCTAATCTCTGATTGGGAGTTAATCGCTGTATTTAGTGACAGTTCTTAAGAAAATAAATCAAGCCTAAAAAAAATAAAATGATATTCACAGTAGGAGTGGGTGATATGGCCCTAAAATAATATCACGGTATTTCAGGGTGTCTTGGTGATAACGATATCCTTGGTGATATGAACAAAACATTGAAAAATACTTTCATTAATTTCAAGAAAACATATTGCAACAAAATAAAAAAGTTGTATTAATATTAATCATATTAAATTCAATATATATTAAACAAATTAATGTTTCTATTTATTTAAAAGTTTTATTTTACTACAAATGTTTTAAATATTCAAATATAAAGATGTGACAAAAGAAATCAGTAAACATTTGGTTATTTTGTAAACAACAGTAATTTACCAAGACTCTGATTTTGTATAAAATAATGTAACATTAAAAATCTACCACACAAACAAAGTGCAGAAAACGTAGTGTTTGCATATAAACATCAAAAGGAAACAATTATACAAAAAGTAACCTTAAAGTTTGACAGTAAATAGCTAAACAAACACAGAATAGTTGTTGTGCAAACAAGTCATAATATCACGATTATCACAATACTAATTTTTTTCTTCATTGTTTTTGAAAATATTACGATATTATCGTGACCGATACGATATGGAACAGCCCTAATTCACACTATTCTTTTCCAAACTTATTGTGGAGCCAAGAATATATTCTTAAGAATTCAGCTTCATGTTTGACAACAAAAGGTAGTATTATTAGTCTTATTTAGTCAGTGTTTTTTCTGGAAAAGATTTCTATTTTTTCCATGTAGTACTACAGGTGTTTGTGAAGTTGTTCTATTATAATTGTTTTATGATGTAGCACTATTACATTGTTTAAGAATATAGACCTGTTAGATTCTACTTGCTTAACTAAGATCATGAAAATCACCTCCTCCAAGATGAGTTACACCGTCTTTTCAAACTGTCACTAATAAAACATCATTTGATAAGCCATAGGGGTAAAAAGAGGACTCCCTACTCTTGTATAAAAATTAACAGATGCTGATTAAAATGATTGCACTGATTAATGGGATGGAGAAGGTAGGCCGTCCTACTCAACCAGTGAGAAGAAAACTATATATTTTTGAATATTATTCTTCTCTAAATTCATAGACAAAGCGCTATAACAAAAATAAAATAAATTAATTAATGAATAAATAATAATAAAAAAAATTGCAAATACACTTTGGAGATCAGTTCGCACTACGTAACTGCTCCAGGATTTGTGGGGGCTGGTGTTGCAGCCTAGTCTCTTCCAGTGACATGCAATGACCCAAAAACAAAGGAGACACACACAAAAGCACTATTGTTTCAACAGTGTTGAGGATCATTACAACAATGGAACAGACAATGCCATTTCCAATTATTGTTAGGCGTAAGTGTGCATTAGGTTTTGTGTTCTTCATTCAGGCACATGACTAAAGAAATGAGAGAGGGAGGAGGGAAAAAGACAGGCAGATACATACAACAGAGCAACAAACATTACACATCCGCATGCATCCTCTGAAAAGAAAGGCTCACTACTGAAATATGGCACATGTGATCTCAGATCAAATTGACTGATCTAAAACTATGTATAGACAGATTTAGGTAAAGTAGCCACAATAATAGATACGACAGCGTAGGTCATGATACATTTGGAGCTGTTTAAAATTTCGTCCTGAAATTTAAATAATGTACACTACAATAACAAAACAAGAGTTTATATGAGTGGAAATGTTCATCAAGCTCAGAGACTCTCCCTCTGCAGGGTTTCCGAGATGTCATGGTGGAAAACACTTCCAGACTTCCAATTCACTTGACTTGGATTTAGGTTTTAAACACAGCTTGCCATTGACAAGAGTTAAGAAATTCTGGTGACATGGTGTGCTCAGGAAAAAGTACTGTCACATTTTTTGTGATTCTAACAACATATTTCCCACCCTTACATCACACACGTTTTGGATTTGAGCTGTGGTAATGTTGTAATATCACTGTCAGAATTATTTGAGTACTGTTGCAAAAAGAAAGAACAGCACCAGCTCAAGGAAATATCAAGGGACAGGATGAATGCCGTTTACAGTGTAAAACGCTGATGGCATGGCGAGCCGTTCTATTGTATGAAAGACTAATAACGCTGAGCCAGGAAACTAGACCCAAGGTTGTCATTGGAGACTTGATCCTTTTTAGCATGCCCTCTCTCTAATTATCTCTAGCTTTTCCTCTCTTGTGCAGTTACTCTCACAGACAACACAATCAGAGCAAGGAGGGACAAACGCACAAACAAAAATATTATCATAGGAAAGCGATTTTTTATAGGTCTATATATTACTATACATAATGAATGATAAATATGAATAGTGTATTTAAAGCTGCATTACCAACATTACCATCTTCAGAGCAATTTTGTTTACCACCAACTGCAGCCAACCGTCACCTGGTCTAATTCTGAATAGTTTACTGATGGGTGTCTCTGTTTCTAAGATTATAATTTTGCAATATTTATTTCTGAATTAAATGTATTATTTTTTTATCATATAATTATATCTCTATGGTGGGAAGACATTTTAAACCCATAATTATTATTATTATTTTTGTTTTACCTAACCAAACTGAACCTTAAATGCTTAGATCTAGGCTACTCGAGCAGGCCCGGATCTGGCCTAACGTGGCTATCCAAACCAGAGCAGGGGGGGTGAGGTGTGTGGGAGTGGAGGGGTGGGAGGGATTGGAAGGCCGCAGAACAGAGACATAAACAATGGGCAGACAGCGGAAAAACAAGGTTGTAGCGAGTAGAACAGAACCTTGTGGGCCAGACACTTTGGTGGGTGGTGGAGGGAGGGGCAGCATAGACAGGGAGAGAAGAGAGAGAAAAGCAAAAGGAGATGAAAGAGAAGAGGTAAAAAAATGTTTAAATAAAAGCAAAACAGAGGGAATATTAAAGAGGAGAGCAGAACCTGGTTGTGGGCCCGGGAGGTGGGGAGGCTCTGCAGACACCTGAGAGCACAGAGGCTCTCTGCTACCGAGGAACAGCCCAGCCAGAGAGAGCGAGGCAAAGAGCACTGTGTGAGAGAGAGAGAGCGCGCGAGAAAGAGAGAGAGAGAGAGAGAGAAAAAAACAGTAGTGAGGGTAGGAAATGAGGCATGAAAGAGGAAGTGTTAAAGGAAAAGCAAATGGGTAGATAATATTGAAGAGGAAAATAGAGTCATAATGTGTAGGCATTTTTTTATGAGAGGATTAAGAAATAGTGGGCAAGGGAAATAAAAAAAATACAAAATGGAGGTAGAAAAGATAAAGTGAGAGAGTGAGGGGAAAAGGAAGGGACAAGAGTAAGTGGGGGAAGAAGAAAAATAAATAAATAAATTAAAAAAAAAAAAAAAAAAAAAAACAGTATTAGAGCAACGTACAGTGAGTAAATACATAAACATACGCACACACCCAGTCAACTGCAGACAGTGCTAGACACACAAGACATTTAAGCATTTGGCTTATTCATTATAATATGGGAGGGGTGTGGGAGAGGGTGTGATCAAACCAATGGTTAGAATTTGATAAAGGCGACCCACTCACTTCCATGTTCAAACAGTGCAAAGAAAAGTTAATGTTCATGGTAAAGGAGAATTCCATAGATTTTCGTGTAAACAAATGAAAGAAGGAACCTGATGACTTTGTGTTTCTTTACAATAGTGGTATTAGAATGCAGCAGTCACCATATCTACAGAATAAATAAACAACGTTTTTTCTCCCCCAAGTTATTATATGTAAATGTGGGAAGATCAAATACATATTGGTCCTATTTTTCCTCACAACACTCTTTCAGAAGAGAGGGGTAACTGGAGGGATGTTTAGAAAAGAACTGTATTTATTCGCCAGTGTTCAGATATTAATTAATTACACCAAACAAAAACTTAAAAATAAACTATGGCATTCCCCTTTAACATTAAAACTGCACGCACACACACAGCCCCACCCAGAGTCAAAACACACAATTAAGCAAAGTCGCCATCAGGCACAGCCGTGTGTGTGTGTGTGTGTGTGTGTGTGTGTGTGTGTGTGTGTGTCAGTCAGAGTGGGTTTACTTGGCGAGACAACAGAGCTTCTGTACAAATAAGAAGGGACATGACGTCAACTAGTCCATTCTCAACTGTGCTAAGAGTAAAACGTGTTATCAAGTTGTAAAGTTAGTATTTTGTAAAAACAGCAGTCGCCTTGTTGGATTATACTAATGTCCTACTGAAAGAGCAGTATTGTAACAGATGCAGTGCTACACATGGCATAGTTTGGTGGGGGTTGGGGAGGTGTTAAGGCCATATGTTGAGGTCAGCCTCTATAGCACTGCTGAGGATATTAACGACAAAACAACAACAACAACAGAACCATAAAATCACCCTTTACAAGACTGTACAGAACAACCTGCAAAAAAAAATCATTTTACAAAACATTCAACATGTTCAGGATGTAAAAGTAGCCACTGGGGAAATGTTCCGTTGGGGCCATTTCCAAACAAATTTAACAACTATTCAAAGTCCCCAATCATGTAAACCTTTAATTGTTTGTTGGATTTTGGTAACAGTTCACACAATACAAAACAAGGTCTAAAGTTTCAAACATAACTTTCAACCTACAGTCCATGAAGTCCACATAAAAAGTCCTACTAAGCCTTTTTGTGACATCATTAAAAACTGTGCATTAACAGTGGGTTAGTTTCTGAACGTTCACACTGAAGTTATAAGACGTGTGTAAGCCTGGACTGCTTTTTGAGAGAGTCAAGTCAGAGGTTATTTAACATATTAAATTGATCATATTAAAATTACCTCCTTAGATGAAACTATTAAATTAATTATCCTGAGATTCCAGATTAAAGACACTGAGAGATGGGTATTGACAAATAGTACTGTTTTGTAGGACTGTTTATTGGTAAGTAAACCCACATAAACGACATCAGTAATCAAATTAAATATAAGACAGAATTTAAGAAGTAGCCTTCAGCTTATGGGCCCTTTAACGTCCGTTAAACTGAGGCGCTCTCTCTGACTGAGACCAAAATCACGTTCACACGGTCCTGAGGCAGAAGGAAATTAAACCAAAACCCAATGAAGAGACGAGCAAAAGACAAATGAATAAATGAAATGACTTGACCGGGTTCAGGAGATTAGTCTAAACATCTTCCTAACATACAAACGAGATACAAACGAGATGGTAAAACAGGACTTGAGCAAATGGCGCAGCAACGCCGCAATGACTGGACGCTTCCCTCAAAACTGACAACCAATAACAACACCGAGGCGCTGAGCAGCACTTCTGCGACACGGTGTATTACAAACAGACGAATTATTACTGCGTTACATAATACAGGTTAATATGAGAAATTTGATATATTACTAGATCCACATTTTTATAGAAAACACTAAATAATCCTCGTCCATTTACGAATCTTAAACTCGAACTGTCCGTTCCACCTTAAACCGAGCGCCGTTACATTTCGAGCTCTGCATCCAGATTGTTGGACCTGCACTGTTTAAGGTGGAACGGAAGAAATTCCAATAAAAAGCTGGCGAATGAGGAGCCAACTTCAGCTTCACCATCCATCATCTCTAGGCCCTTAAAACACAGCCAGCTAACCGACTCACCAGCTTTAAATTTCCCCCAAACAACTCGGGAGCTCACGGAGAAGCTGGGACACTACCACTCATGCTTATAACGGCTCATAAGAGTGTCTGTGTCGGTGTGACTGTAGTCCACTGACCATTAACTCCAGCGTTTTGTCCTCCATCTCCGGCTCCATATTGTTGTTCCCTCTGCCTTTCGCTGCGAAAATGGAAACCACTCTCCCACCACACACAGAGAAAACAGACACCACACATCAACAAGGGCAAGCTGGACCCCTGTCAAAATAAAGTACACCATCTAATCACATTAGTACAACACGTTGTACGTGTACTATGTATAAACAACTCCAATTACAAATGTGTAATATTCGACATATATTTTCTGGATATTTTTATAGATTTGATTGATTGGTTGGTTGGTTGATATTTCTGTACACTACAAAAAACTACATGCATTGCAAGTTTTTAACATTTTAAAATCCACGCCAACAACCTTCATTACTAAGTTCTGAAGTTGCTAAAATGCAAACGTCTAAAATATTCCAAATGTTGTAGATTTGACTTAAAACATGGCTTTGGAAGGAATAACAGGTATTATTTGTGCATGCATATATTTTAAGACACAATGTTGAAAAACACGTACAGGTGTTATCCCCGATAACAGTCTTTAAACGATGGAACTTTTATTCTGAAAAACCATGTGCATTATAAAATGCTAGTTCCTGTGTTGTCCGTGTGTGGTCGGTAGTGGGCGGGGAACTGACGGCTCTATGTAATAAACCGTCTCTGGTCAACTTAAAAGGGGCGTGGCTTAGAGAAGAATGTTTATTTGTGATTGGCTGCTTTTGTTGTTGGGGCGTTTGTGAGCAAACAAGGGGAGAATGTAAAGAAATAAATAAGCAAGCAAGCGCGCGCACACACAGAGGCAATACCATTTCAGTTAGCCCACCCATCAGCGTCTCTCTCTCTCTGAAGATGATTCTAAGGGGACTATCACAGCGCTCTTCTATTGTAGATGTAGTAACGTTGCGGAGTAGTAGAATTTCCAGAGTAACACTTCTGACCACACTCCTTTATATGCTGTTTAAGCCAAGTGCTTCTGAACGGTTAAAATAACACCTGGTAAAATATGCTCCTGGCGTTACCCCTAGTGTAATTCATTTTTACAGCACTGTACTGAAGTCAATGGGATGGGGGAGGTGGAGAGAGGTTACAGAGTATAGTATCTGCGGTCCTGAGCCAGGAGTAACAACGACAGAGGCCAAATTGTCTCTTATACAAGTCTGTGAAACATCACAATGATTTGAATGCTGTAATTTTAAGATACTTATTACGTATTTTTAATGTCAAAAAATACTGTGAAGCAAGCCCACTCAAAACCAGTGTTTTTCTTTATCATCAGTGAAATAAGTAGTCAGTGCCATGGCTGATCATTTTCACTTTATAGTAGATCAAGCATCATGAGAATTCATTTCCCACCACCCCCTGTTCCAAAAACCTCTTGCGTCCTGCATCTACTTGCCAAACAATGTAAACCCTTCTTGTCTAAAATTTAGTATGAAACCTTAAAAAAGTGTGACCAAGAGACCGCAGAAGAACGTCAACTGATGATTTCTGTGCCCATGTGGCGTTGGAACCCGCACAAAACCACAACCAAAATACAAACCTCAGACCACGCTTCCTTTTCTATACTATGTCTAAAAACTAGTTTATAAAAAGTTAATCATAACTAAATGTAATAGTAATTTTATAAAAAAGGTCACCACACATTTTAATATTGACCTTTCGTAGAGGAATTAGCAAACAGGGCAAATAACTGCCTTTTGGAGGGTGTGGGGCTATAAATATATCACACCCTATATAAAAAAAAATAACACAGCCACACCCTCCAAAAGGCTCTCATTTGGAAAGCCTTACCTGCCACATTCGTTTCTCAAATATATCTATCAGTTGATTGCATAACCCAGAGAAAATTAAATCCATGGCAAAGGCACCATTAGTTCCAGTCTAGAGACCAACGCAGCAATCATGACATTTACACAGCTCTAAATGACACCATGGCTCTCTCCATCTCGGTTTAACAAAACACTGACAAATTGAACAGTTTCAAATATTCACCAGTCCTCAACATCAGGACGTACAGTCGTCTATTAATGAGTGGAGATGTAGTACAGAAAAAAGTACAGGCTGATTAAAATAGTAATGCTCCAAAGAAAATCCTTTGTAGTCCTCAGTAAAGTCATAACTGTCATGAAACTCCTTCCACATGTACGCAATCAGACCTAAATTACTAAGCTACACAGCAGGTTCGCTGCCTTTGTTTCTGGCCAATATCTGCATCTATGGTTCATATTGCTTTTTAGAAATACCCAATATGCCTAATTCAGATGTTTAAATGAAAAAGATACTACTGCTGAATCATACAGTGATAATACGCCTGTATTGTCTGCCAGTAATATCAGTTCTTACAGAACATACAACCTATGGTAACTTAGTCTGAGTTCACATTAACAGGCTTAATCTTGCATTTATTTTAATTTTTTAAGATTTTTTTATTTATTTTGCCTTAATATGATTCAGATATAATATTTCCAGCACTGTGTGTACATGTTAAATATGATTTAGTTAAATCTGATAAATCACTTTCTTTTATTGCCTTAGATCAGGTACGTATCCAATTTATGAGCTTTTTTGATTTATGATCCAATTTATAATTGAGGGAGACATTTGGGATTCAGCTGATTTCTCCGTGCAGCAGTAAAAGCTGGCTGGCTTTTTCCTTCTCATCCTAATCATGTGCAGTGTACGAGCCGTTTGCTCCCGAGTAAAATGCGAGGCACACAAGCTACTACTGTGTCAGGTTTTCCAGTTTTACTGCAAGTCGCCTCATGACGGAGGCAACATGCATAAACAATGAGAGCACGTGTGCAGTTTCAAGGACAGATTTGTTCACATTAAATCAGATACAGGTCACTTACATTTCAGCACCGGAGCAAAAACATCTAAACTGACGAATGAGGCTTGTAACGTGAACACAGCCTTATGGCCTTCCTTAATTTGAACGAAAAATAATGAAAAATCGCGACCGATTTCAAAAGCAATTCTACAGTCAACAAAGTAATAAAAAAAAAAATTAAATAAACAAAAAATACAATGAACAGGAAAACAATTTTCTGCATTCTAGAGAGAGTGAGTAGACAACAAAGATGCAATCTCTAATGCAGATATCTCTCTTTCACACACAATGATCTGTTTGAACAAGTCAAAACTTTTGAAGGGGCTTCATTTTTATACCTCTCAAAAGAAACAAGAACAGAAATCAAGTCAAATGAATTAATATTGGTTTTAAGCAGTAAAATTTAATACTTTTTGTCCCCCCCCAATTCGCTACAGAAACCCAGGTAAAAAAAATCCCACACTGTCATAAAATACAGCAGCAGCAGTTGCCAGTAAAAAAAAAAAAAAAAAAAAAAAAAAAAAAGAGAAATGCATAAGGGACCCAGAGACAGAAGTAGGGATGGGGTAATGAAGAGAGGAGGGAGGGAAAATATAAAGAAAAATAGATTTCTGTATAACAGGAGTGAGTCCAAAGACCTTTCTTTTAAACAAGAGCAGAGTTACATCCTGGGCACAAGCTGTCGCTTTAATTCAAGAAGGAAGTAGGAAAAAAAAGATTAACAAAAAAAAGAGGCAAGGTCCTATCCAATCAGAGCGCTCTAAGGCAGGGGCATATTCATTAATTCATGAAGGCTCAGTCCCTCATGTGATTGACAGACAGACAACTCCTCCTTTTCAGCATCTGAAACTGTCTGCATGTGTGTGCATGTGTTTACATGTGGGTTTGTGGTTATTTAGGGTCCACACACTCTTGCTGCAAAAGAAAGACACATTTCTTTCCATATTTCTTCATTCATTCATTCTTTTCATTTTTCAGTCCCCGACTACCTAGTAGTCATCCAAATCGAAAAACTCATCATCCTCTCCCTGGTATTCCATCCCCTGAAAATCCACTCTGTACCGCAAGATGCCTGTGAGAGACAGAGCGAGAAACACTCAATGTCAGCGAGTGAGCATGCACATAGTAATGGCTTTCTTTTTAATAATTCAGGCGTTACAAGCCTTAGAGTCTCTGGCAGTTTGCAATTAATCCTCGTCAAATTGAATAAAACTCTAAGGGCATAACTTAAACAATTACAACATGAACACATCTGAAAAATAAATTACTAAATATCTGAAATATTTGAACCAAGGAAACTGCTAAAAATACCAGGATATAATGGATAAAATACAACCCTAAATTTGGCAGATGAGAAATCCATTTATGTACAGTTATATAGACCTTGCTGCTGCTTTACACATCCACTAGCACGCTAGTGAACGCACTAGCATATTTTTCTCATAAAGTTAGAAGTACTGAAAATGTTTTCAATTGAGAAAATGAAAATATTTTCTCAGATTTGAGCACATCTATAAAACCAAAATAACAGATGTGAAGGAAAATACTAAAATAAAGGCTGCAGAGAATTCCCAATAAAAGGTCAATATGCTCACCTCCAATGCCTCCAAAGCCCTTGACAAACTGTGAACCCTCCTGACTCTTGTCTGTGACAATCTCCAGCGTGGCTCCAAATTTCTTATAGCTATTAGCAAACCACTCCAGCAATGGCATACACTCAATCAATTCATGCTCCTGGCCCGTCTGTGGTGCAAAAAGGTAATGTTGTAGGTACACAAATGATGAGTTAATTAGTGAATTTTTAAATGGGTATTAAAACATGCAGAATAAAACATTTCTATTTCAAACCGCTTCCGCAACTCAGCAAGTTTTGGTCATAGAAACATACCCCCATTAACCTTAAAGGATCTACTCGTACATATGGAGGTTGAAAAGAAACTTAGTTGTAGCTTGTTTTTATAGAATGTTAAGTAACAAGAGGCATGTTTCAGTCTGAAACTCAAATCGCGACCCTTGATGGCCCACCCCTTCATATTCATACGATAATAGCATGCTATTGGAGAATTACAACCGCAACACGTGAAAATGCTAATTTTACTCATATAAACAGAAGCACATGGCTGTGTTTTCACACCGAGCGTGAAGCTCCAATAAGGCACAGTCACACTTCAGCTGCCTGAGAAGGAACGTCTTCATGTTGTGATGAGTAAGTGAAATTTGTTTGACTTGCTGTTCTGCAGCATGTTTGGCGCTGATTAGCTTCTACGCTAGGCAGTTCAGTAGTATATTCCAGTGGTGGAATTAATGTTTTGCAATTGCGCAGAAGCAGAGATCAGCTGATAGAGAAAAGAATGGATTTTAGGATAGTTTGGATGCTGCTTTCAAGCAGTCATCTGAAGCTCATATTTATGTCTTTTTGCTCCAAAACAGTCTGTGTTTTTGCTAAATAACTAAAGTACCACCATTTACAACCAAACGATCCAGTTGGTCTCACTGATTGGGTGGAAGCTAATGGGCCATCATCTTTGACAGCGGGGAGGCAATTTCTCACCTGTGGTTTCACATCTATCTCATGAATATTCAATGTGTGAGCCACAGGTGTTGAGAAATCCATGTTTAAAGTTAATTTAAGAAAATATAAATGAATGTTGCTGGGTTTCATGTGTAGCTTTTTGGGAACAAACTTTTTTAGGTAGGAGAAATTTGTATACATTTCAAGGCATGTCAGATTACGTCAGATGTGGCTGAAAGTCCTCAGACTCCAGAGGGTTAACAGGACAAGGTTTCTTTCCAAGAGTAATACAAATTTTGCTTTGATGCTTAATTGTATGGACAACACTTTTGACATGACTTTTTAACATGGATTTGCTCTGGAAAAAATGCGGAAACACACCTCTTTGTCTGTGAAATGAGACTTATCCTTCTCTTGCTCTGGTGTCAAATAAATGGTCTTCTCATCTGAAATAAATGCAAATGTGTATGAGTAAATAATGAAGGAACGGTCAATGAGATGAGGTTTATAAATATTTATAAATAAATAAATAATAATAATAAAATCAATTGTAGGGTACATGTCATGATGAACTGGATATTTCTTGCTTATAGTACTTGAGTTGTTAGTTATAGTAGTTGAATAATAGGTGTGTATAATTTGTCATTGTCATCAGGACAGGGTATATGTGATAAGTAACATTCCCTGATGTACTCATACTTGGTGTACATCCTTATGCTGGTGTACAGTATTTATTAAAGAATGCACAATATTGCAGTAACATGTGTTGTAAAATTCGGAGGAATCTCCTTGAGACGCATACCAATCACTCTTTTGTGTGTGTGGGGTGTGTATATGTATCAATACCGTTCTCTGCTCCATTTCCTTCAGCCCCATGTACTCGTAGGATGTATCTCATGGTGTCCAGATTCTCGTAAACGATGAGGATCTCAACAGCTCCCATCTCCAGTGCCTTTAGTGTGTCTTCCACACCAAAACAGTATTTTCCCGTATCCTGACTTATCTCATCAAAATACCGACCTAAGGGTCAGAGGAAGCACATTTTTTAATGTAATAAGTGGCTTACCAAAGCAGGCAAACCATCTGTCTAATCAACATCAACATCTGACTCAAGCTAAGAAATGGATTAAAAGATCACCTACTATTACATTTTTACAGTATTACGGCAAACATTTGCATACTTGCAAGTTCATACACGTACCTATTAGCTTCTTTTCTTGAATGAATTTAACATTTGAAAGGACTTCAGCTGATAGTTCAATAGCCTGGTTAAAACCATTTTCTCCACCATAAGAGATATCCACCAGCTTCAAAACCTTGGCCTGTAACCTCTGTAACCAATAACATACACAGACACAAATCTTAAACACAAGCACCCATAGGTAGATAGACACTACTCTTTATAGTTGGAAACATACTTTGGTTTGATTTTATAGAGTATGCGGGCATGCTGTTTTCATAGTGCTTATAGGTGGAGTTCAAGCTTCCAATACTCGTTGACAACATTACCCTCATAGCTCCAGTGTAACCCTAAACAAGAAAACTTCACACACACACTAAACATTTTTTGGTTGACTATAGTTGAGGTCATGACAGATATACTGTTGTACAAGTTAAAAAACTGTATATTGTAGAAACTGTAAAATGGCCATTCAGGAAACAGTCATAAGCATTGATGTATTTTGTGAAAAGCATTCAGAAAGTTCAGAATAGAGAGACTCCCAAGCTCAAGGGGAAATGACTGACTGATAAAGCGCTGTCTAGATAAGGGCACTGAGGTCAGGCCAAAAGAAAAGTACAGCCTCCACAAGGCAGAAATCCCAAAGAGCAGGTGGAATGCTTGGCTGCTTCTCTGACGATGACGTATGTGGGGCCAGCAGGGGAAGTAAGAGGTGTATGGTCCAAGCTCAAATGATTTGACAAGTAAATGGAATCAGAGCCATATGAAGAGAACTGAGTGTCAGATAATTAAGTGTCACTAACTGATACTGAAATTAGTGAAGTTCAAGAAAGCCTTTAGATCAAATGTGTAAGTGAATGGCAAAAAGTAAAACTGCCCGAGTGCTTTCACAGAACATGTACATGTCAGGCTAAGACATAGTATGACCTGCAAGAGCTCTTTCCATGAGTGTATGAAGAACATATTTGTACCATAAGGAGGTGAAGGACATATTTTAGCTTCTTTGTCCAGAATGGATATAGGAAGGTCAGAATAGATTATATTTGATTTATTGATCAGAGGCTATTCAATCATCAGTTAATATTGAGAAAAGAATTTGTCTAATAAACAGAAATAAATATAGAAGAATAAACAGAAACTCATTGTGCATTATCAAATGGTTTACAGTCTTACCGGATCAAACATGTCAGACTGGCTGAGTTCAGTTTTAAAGTCTGCAGATCCAGCGAGCACCATGCCAGCCACATTGACCTTATCATTGGACACAAAGAGCTGCACTGCTGTCTCAGCCACTTTACGCACATAGTTATGTCTCTTCTCCATTCTCAACCGCGCAAAACGCAGCGCAGACTGTCCTCCTCGACCTGACTCAGAGAAAGGGGGTGAGGGGGTGAGAGAGAGAGAGAGAGAGAGAGGTGTGAGGGATATTGGCTATTCTCCTCATCAAAGTCTTTGTAATCAAAGTGTCTGCCTAAGTTCCAACACAGTAAAAATGATTAAAACGAGATTACATTTAGAGGGCAAACAATGTATTCATTTATTTTCTTGTGAAATACATTTTTGTTCCAGTACCATGTTTTTTGGGAAGGTCCACTGTAAATTTGTGCAGCACTTCTCTAGTGTTGCCCTGTAAGGTCCCAAATAGTGCGCCGCTACCATCAATCACTATGAAGCCAAATTTACTGTCATCTGACAACAATGCTGTCAGAGCCTAAAGGAGGGAAGAAGAGAGAGAGAAATATGACAATAGGTGTAAAACTCAAACATTGTTGTATACTGGTGTATACTGCCAAAATATTCAAAAGCACAAGGAGAGAACAGATGAGGGTGGAGAGGTCACAAACTGAAACTGCATGAAGATGACTTGTGGGACCTAAAACAGCTGAACACAGCTGGTAATGTGGCCATGAAGAAAGGTCTAACTGCTAAAAACCCAGAGGGGGGGGGGGGGGGTATATTGCACATTAATATCAGTGACCTTTAAATCAAGCAGTGCCATGTACAAATAGTTTTTAATGTGTATCATATATATGGTCCCTCTGAAGAACCCTCCTTTCTCTGTAGACCACAACATTAAACCGCAAAAATATACAAAGTGAGCTACTTAGTTGTTTCATATTTTACTAAAGAGCACACAGTCCAACTGAAGTCTCGCGATAGGCACTGATTCCTCAAGGCAAACAAACAAGAGTGTTTGTACACAAAGATAATAGCACAAGGAGAACCAGCCATAATATTGTGTTCAGATGTTACAGGCTTTCCAGAAAAGACACTCTGTAAAAACTGAGGAAGTATGTGTAAAGGTACTAAACTATCATATTTCTTTTAAATATGAGAAAATGGCATTAGTGGGATGTTTTGGCAAAGCAGTTTAACGACAGATATTTCATGTCACACAACTGAACGCACAACAACCGTTGTAAGGAAGGTGACTTTGACAGAGCTGTAGAACCACTGTCAAGGAGAAATTTGACAATGAATGTTAATTCCTGAGCGATTTGCTTCAGTGATTTACATGGGTAAGGATTTCAGAATTTGAACCAGTGAACTGTGCTAAAAGGGTATCAATTTGCATCTCAAATTTACCTTTGCAATATTACAAGTAAATTTACATGAATTCATAAATCTCAATATCTTTCATACCCCTACAGATTACTGACCTCAGTGTGAAATTTGTTGTCACAGAGATAGAGCGAGGTATTGATGGGTTTGAAAGGCTCAAAGTCAATATTGACTTTTTTTTCTTTGCCCTCCTCTGTCACAATGGTGCCACAGTACACTACGAGACCATTAGGGGGCACTGCAAAAGAAAAAGGAAATCATTTGCACAATGTGACACTTTAGAACTGAAAAGGTTGAAAGAGGGACATATCATTAAAAAAATAAAGAATAAAAACAAACAAACAAAAAAAAAAATATTGGACTTGTTTGACTCATTAGCACATTAAATGTGGGAGATCTAGATTTCCTACCAACCCACAAACTGATATTAAACAAACCAGTGAGTTTTTTTTGTATACGCCTGAAGTCTGATTTAGTGCTGCGTCTTCCATAGACAGCAGCCACTTCATGTTGTCCTGTCTCCCTTCTTTAGTCTCTCCAATCAGAGCTCTAGACACATCTGAGTCTCTCCAATTGCAGCGCTGGACCTAAATTTATGTGAGTGCGCAAAGGAGCAAAAGCAAGTATGGAGAAATATGCGTACTGATTAAACACAGTGAAAAAGAGAAGAGAGAAGAAAAAAATAAATAAATAAAAAAAAACAAAACTGCTCCTGGTGTCTCACTGCTGGACATATTACGCTTGAAATAAACAGTTACCAGCAGTAACTGAAACTAGTCATTCTGAAAAGGGTTGTTTAGACAGGGTTAAAAAGTGTTGTCGTTTGATCCTTGTGGTATTTTGAACCAAGCATGTGAAAGACTATTTATTAAATACCCACGGAAGTGTGTTAAATAATTGAAAAAGGGGGTATAATATGTCCTCTTAAATCAGGATAAAAGCTAACTGTGATCTTTGATGCAATGCCTAGCTTGAGCTTAGAATACACTTTTTAAAAATTATAATTCATTACATTACTAGGCACATTACTGTCAGACTTCTGTTAACAAATGAACCACAATATTAACATTTTAAGAGGTTCAATAAAAGCACAAGTTTCGTATGTATACCCAAAAGTGCAACAACGTACAAATGTGTATATTAAACATATTTTAAAGTTTTATATATAAACTTTACCAGAGAAACAGGGTACATTTTAAACATTCATTATTATTACTGTTATCATCAATATTTATATTATTATTTGAAAACTTTAGACAGGGATTAAAACTTGGAAAATCAAAAGATTTGAGAACAACATGTAAATTTTCTTGAATGAAGCTATTCGTAATATCTAACTGGCAAGTGTCAGTCAATATTCAACATATTCCCGCTGAAAGTAAGATTATTGAACTAAGGCAAACGAAACTGAAAGAATGATATTAGGAAGAGGAATAGTTACTGTGTCAAAAGTGTTTTTTCCATCCACTGTGCTTTTGAGAATTATGAGAATGCATATAAGAAAACCTGAATTGAAAAGGCCAATATTCGGACTAAGTGGAAAAGTCAAACTATCGCTGAAGCGTATATGCGCAAGAGAGAGAGATGGAAAATGGTTTTACTTTTTAAATAAGCGATAAGGTTTCAGCTGGTTTACACATAGTGTGCATGCAGAACACCGCGTGCCACAGTCCTGGACTGACCCTGTGACCAAGGGCTTTTAACAGAACCCCCTCCAACTCATCTTCCTTTTCTCTCCTATCCATGCTTTAGGACCGCTCTGTTTTCATACTCTGGCTTCTTATTTTATTGCATGTGTAGAAAATTGTACACTCATGCAGCACTGTGCTGAAATCAGAGACCTTACATTTATTTATCCTCATCTCAAAACATTAAGAACCACGTCTATACCACAGAAACAAAACACACCTTAAATAAATATTAAATCAAGATTTTTTTTTTTATAAAGTGTGTTTTTAATATAAATGATTGTAAAAAGGATTCTGACCAAATCAAAAACCCACTCAGATCTCTCCATCTCCCACACTTCAATGCCAATGATCACGGGAGAATAAGTCTTCTGAAGTTTATTTAAAAAATGTAGAGGATAATTTTGAAATTTTTATGCCAATATTTCTTTATTGCACATAACATTTGTGAATGTTTTGGATGGAAACCCAGCTACAGCTTCACAGTAAAAATATGAAAGTTGGACAGTAATACGACTGTACATTTTCCAAAATTGTCAAATACATTTTCAATTTCAAAACTCAGGTTTGCTTAACTAATGGTTCTCAAGATATTTAAGCCCTGACTACGTGTTTTTAGTTCAGTTTGCACATTTTTAATAGCAGTCCGGCATACTACAGTTTGCATTTAAGCTTCAAGAGGCTACAGGTTTTTCCTTGCCTTCTTGAGTGGGAAATATTTTTTGATAAAATGGGTCTTTTTACTAAATTAATTCAGCCCTACACACAAAAGCTATGAAAGACCTGAACAGGCAGCGAGATTCTAATTAAATACCTATGGTAAAAACTAAAAATGCCAATTAGTAATGGGCTTATCTACCTTTGTTGTAGAGTTTAAGTCTCTGCTGTACTGAAGTGATGGCTCCCAGCACAGAGAGTCTGTTGACTCTACTTTTGATGTTGGAGGCTGTCCCAAACTCATCAGCCAGCATTTTGGCCACTCTGGAGATCTGATCCTTAGGAGGGATGATCAACGAAATCATACTGGTTCCATTCCTGACAGAGAACGAGAAAAAGGAAAAAAATCAAGTTTCAATACAATCGACAGGTGACAATCGGGATTAGTATCACTCTTAAACCCAGACCCAACTGTAACTCACACAATCAGCTGGGCACACATAGAAGATGAAGACAAACAGATGAACAAGTGAAATGAAAATATTAGGTGCGTTCAAGACACAACAAGAATAGCTCAAATGTGAAAGGAACATGGAGAAGGGAACAATGGTTAGAGAAGTCACTTAATCAAAGGTGCATAACTAAAGCGTCACTTTTTAGGTTAAAAACACAAACTAAGACTGAAATTACATATTCCAAAGAGGACCAAGTGTTTCTTGGGAATTAAATGCATCACCGGAGTATTTTGATTTATAAGGTTCCCACAGAAACACTAATAATATCTGATATTGGTCCAGTGAACAGGCTGTTTAGAGCAAAAACTGTTTTTTTTTTTTTTTTGTTAATTATACAGTTTTAGAGGGCAGACCCTTGCCTTGTAAAATTTCAGTGTTCCACAGCAAAAGAAGAGCAAATTCAGCTATTGTGATACAGGTGGTTTGTAATAATATTTTGCTGATTGTCTTGTTCTTTTTTTGAGGGGGGAATTAGTGAGGTATGTGGCAAAGCAAAGTTTTTATAGGACTATGTCACTTTGGGCAGGTTTGCTTTGTACAAGAGAGTAGCTGATAGAGGGGTACCTTGTTGTAACTCCCCATTCAATTAGTAAAATGAAGCAACTATATTTTTTAAACTAGGGAACAATCTTTCTAGCCTTTCTTGTGTGTGAGAGAGTGTATGAAAAAAGAAAGGCTGTTAAACTTATTTGTGTCCTCTAACAAGCTGATTTTTTATAATGTAACTAAAATGCTATTCTCAAAGGGTACAAAGGAACCTATGCATAAAGGGAAATATATATATATATATATATATATATACACACACTAAAAACCACCACACAATATTGCACCATTCTCTCAAGACACAGTAAAATACTGAACACAGCTCTGATGCAATAACAAAGGGGAGTAGTATGCTGTTAAATCCATTTATATATTAAAACAGTCTATCAATTGTGGGGTCAGTAACTGAGAGCTGTTAAAAGGATATACTGTGCAACAGGTGCAGATAGAGCTAGACACAAAAGACAAAATTAATGTTTTTGTGTAAATTTTACACACTGTTTTGGCAATTTTAAAGAAGAAGAAACACTGCAGTTTTGCCATGGTGACTCTTCCGTAACAACAAGGGATATATAATCAAGAACTGTGTTTGTTATTCACACATGGCTCTGAGAAAGGACAAACGGGATCATGTTTGTGCCATCGCTTCCCAGATGAAAGAGAATCTGGTCTCCATTAATTTTGAGAGAAGAGTACACAGACCTGTGCCAAAACACACAAGGTCAGTTTTGGACACAACATTTCCCATTTTTCTTTCACACAATGTTGCCAGACTATATCCATTACAAACTCAGACTTGCTCCAACTCTGGCTCCCAAATAAACAAAGCCTATCTTAAGCTTTATTTTAGCTTTATAAACAAGATTAATCATTAAATTAAATGTGTCGTATTAGTGCCTTTTAAAGTCAAGCACAAATACAATAGCTGTCCTTGAATGAAGGACTAAACTGTTGTGACAAATTCTGTCCTCAGCCACAACTACCTGAAAGAGGGTAAGGGAGGAGGTGGGGAAAAAAAAGCAATGGCCCATGCAAACGGTCACGCTGACGTTGCATTTACACACATGGAGGGGTTGTGTTCAGAAGTCCATGAACGAGTGCCGTTATCAACCATTTCAAATGACAAAATTGTAAATACACCCAAAGTTATAACAGATGAAGTTAAATCTATGGTGCAATAAATATAAAAATGTAAGAAAGTATACAAAGGCATTTACCCAGGTAATAAGAGATATTAACTAAACAAAATAAGAACAGAAGGCATAAGAGCAACTGTGAAAGTAGTTCAAATAATGATAAAAAATAAGTAAATATGAAATGATATAAAGTATATTACAGGTTATGAATATTTGTACAAATAAATGCAGGCCAAGAGAGTTATAGCTAAATACAAAGGGAATTTGCAAGGTTCAGTTTGAGGGTTAAAACATTCAATGTAAAAAAATAAACAAACAAATAAATAAATAAATACATACAAAAACTTTCCACCAGCTGAAATTTATGTCAGAGAAATTGAGAGACAAGAATTACCAATATAAAATTAATTCTCGGATGTTAGCGTTGGGAGCCAAGCTAGCGTAGATTACATTTTAAAATCCTAAGCCAGTAACTCTTACATGCAGTGACTTGCCTCCCAGTTACCATAACACATCACAAACCCTCCATTAATGAAGTATCGTAGACCCTCAAAGTTGCTGAGCTTGAGACATTCTCAAATGCTTAACATGGATTATTGTATTTAAAACTCAAAGAACCACCAGCTTTCTCTCACTTATTACTGGTGACAAGTACCAAAAGGAGGAAAAACTTGCTATTTCAAAATTAAAGAGCTCAAACAGCTACAGAAACTTTCATGACCACAGGCCACTAAGACATTTCATTATTTTATTCATTCATTGTTTGTATCTGCTTATTCAGTTCAGGGTCACAGTGTCCCTGGAGCCTACCCAGAATCCCTGGGCGCAAGGCAGGAACACACCCTGGAGGGTCACCAGTCCATCACACACTCACACCCATGGACACTTGAGTAGCTAATCCACCTAACAACGTGTTTTTGCAGAGTGGTAGGAATCCAGAGCACCCCTGGAGGAAACCCACATGAACACTGGGAGAACACAACACACTCTTCAGAGACAGTCACTCAAAGCAGGGCTCAAACCCACCACCCCAGGACCCTGGAGCTGTGCGACAGTGACACTACCTGTTGCGCCACTGTGCTGCCAGCCGCTAAGACTTAATATGGGTTATTTTTTTTTGCAACAGTATATATGGAACACAAACCCATCTAACACAGTAGATGTCGAGGGGACTCTACTGCTGACTGGACAAACCTGTGAGCTAAAGAAATGACGGTCAGCTTTTTCACCGCTTCAGTATAAGCCTATTAAGAATAAAAGCCAGAATATAAAATCTACTGGCAAAACTGAGGAGTGTGTAATCTGAAAATAAAACAATCATCATTACATACACATACACGTTTTTTTCGTGAGGAGCACTTGTGACAGGACATAAAACTAATGTATGAAAGTTGACATCAAGTTTTTTTTCTCTTTTACCCTCCATCACAGAAACCATATATAAAAGGGGGGAAATATTTAAGCTTTTTCCATAAAATGATTTTTTCAATTTAAATTAGATGTGCTCCAGTGGGCACTGCGGATAGTCCAGGACCAGTAATACGGGAGAGGTCTTGTCATTATAGCCCGCATTTTTTACTACAGTAAGGCTTTTCTTACACGTTAAGGTTTCTTTTGAACGTTAAAGGTTTTAGGACCTTCCTCTAACGTTACTCCTCCCAAGGCCCGGCTAACAGCCATTAGCTGGACATCCGTCGTCGTACCCCGATGTAAACCAGCAGCTATCGAGGCTAAAGGGGGATGAAAGGTTATTGAACGGCTTAACAAAATGCTGAAATGTTTACACACCCTCTGGCAGCCTCCAAACTTTTAATCAGCTTCTTAATTTTCCAGATCTCCACGTTCCTGTCCGCGGCGCTCGGGTCGTCCGCCATCTTCACTGCTGTAACGTTAACGTTAGTCGCTTCGGCTCCTGGCAAAAGGAAAGAGGACGGAAGCTCGTTAAACCTTCATTTATGTTTTACATTTCCAAGACAAGCCTCGAGAAAAAGTGGCATGTCCCCGATACCGCAAATTATTCAGATAAAAGCGGCGCCTGAGCCGCTGACACGAGGCTAAGTTTAAGTTAGCTCCTCATACGAATGTTCCATTCCACCTTAAATAGTGCATCGGTTGCATTCTGGCGCCTCAGCCATTTAAGGGGGAATGGAAATTCAAATTCTGCTTTATCTTCCAAATACAGCCAGTGAAGTGTACGGCTTTAACAAGTGACCGCCGCATGATTTAAGGTGGAACAGAATTTTCCCACCCACACTCACGAAAATATAACTCCCTGCCCTTGCAGACAACGGAAAGCCAACCAGTTCCAGTCGACCCTAGCGCACCGACTCAACCCATCATCTGGAAGAGGTTCACAGAGATAAAAACACATGTAAATAACCGCCGTACCTCCCGCCACAGACTCCGCCGCTCCTCTTGGTTGTTTTTACCGGACCGCGGTGTGACGTTGCCTCTCTGCCGGTTCCGTCCCTCACCGACAACGCGTGGTGCAAAAAGAGGGCTCACATGTGAGGGGCGGGATTAAAAATTACCTACTTTTCACTTCCTAGAAACGCTAGTACAAACCGCGACCACGCAGAATCTCGTTGGTCTACACCCGCGTCCTTCAAGCGCGTAAGAGGACGTGCGTGGAAATCACCTGCCGAGGGAGAGCTGGGAAATGTAGTCCACTCCACCAACTCTGGTTACAGTGATATGACGCAGAGATACGTTCATTTAGCTAATTCATTCTCACCCTTCTCTTCTTCTCCACCACGTCTTTATATATTCTTTATGCTTTATTTTTAACGGACTCTTACATACTAAATACGACTTTTTAGATCTGTGTGTGTTTTAGTTCACACCTGCTCTCCCCTGAGCTCAGTGCTCGTGTCCATTTGTGGAGGACATTTTACCAAATTACATTTGAAATTGAACAAAACGCTGATGATAATGGTATTTTATGCTGATATAATTAGGATAAAGACTGCAAACGAGCACATTCTTGGGCAAAACAAATGTTGTTAAACACCATAATTGTGTTAAACCTGATCAGGTTACAGAGTAAAGGGCATATCAACAATGTATATTTTAATTTCAGTACACTGCTGACTAAAGCTAACTAATAGCAGAAATCCTGTACCAGTCTCTCCCTTGGATACACTTGCAAGTACACAGGACTCCTGCCTGGTATTTTCACATATTTTTCAGTTTTCATGATAGGAAGCCTGTTTCTCACATGCGTGCCAGTGATGCAAATGCTGTAGAAAGGTCTAGTTTTTTTTTTTTTTTTTTATGTTTCCCTAATTCCCAGGTGGTCAGTTAGGCCTCAGTGCCCCCAGAGTCATTTATTCATTCCCTTTTTCAGTCCCTAGCCTGAGAAGGCTGTAAAGTACTCAGTAATACCTGTCCTCAAGTGTGTTGGAAATGAGAGTGTTTAGCAGTGCCCTGAGGAGTTGGCTGACAGCATCTGTTCTGGTCTAGTGGGCGAGGTTCCTAACCATTAGGTCCAATAGGACATGCAGTTTGAACAGGACATTTTAAGCCTGAAAGCTAAGAATCTGGTCTTCTGTTTGGTCCTGTTTCAGCCCCTCCACTGTGTGCTGTCCAGCCAACGTTTTTTTTTAACTGATTTCCCAGGCTTCTCTGCCAAATGCTGAAGGGTTTTCTACTGCTGTTATCGCAACAACAACAATGTTGCAAGGCCATTACATTATGCCTTACAGCTTGCTTTGAATGATTCCAAAGTCATGTCCACAATAATAACAATGATATTATAAGTGTGTGTACATATGGACATTAGAATCAGTTGGAGTTTAGCCAGTTGTTTAGGGAACATATCAGACATACCATTTAGGGCCTCTAACTATTAGTGTTGTTTAAATACATTTTACAAAAATAATACAAGTCACCTGAATTGGCGGTTATAAACCTCTTGGGCCCCAGAGAGGTATTCTAACACCCAACTTAGTTATTACTTTGTACTACACCTGACAAAAATCTAGCCTCTTCAAATATATGTTTTGTAGCACTGTTTGATAGTTCAGTCTTAGCAGTCGAGATACAGTTTTTTTTCTTAGAATGAGCATTACATTTAAATGGACAAATACAGAATATATATATATATATATAAAAAACTGAACAAATGCTTTAGTGAATGTTTTATTTTAAGTAGAGGGCACCAAACAGTGTCATTTTAGGCTTAAGAAGTGCTTACAAACATGTCACTTATACAGTAGGGTTCATCATTCTGAGGGCTCACTTATGGAATCACACCAAACTCCACCACAGTCTCGTATTGTGTCTTTAGCCATGCCCCCTGCCCCTGTGAGCCCACAGTGCAATCGCTCACAGGTTTTACTCTTTATGTGTTCCCCTATTTAAAGTCTGTTCTCTGAGTGTTTGTTGTGGGTCATTGTCATTGTGCTTTGTTTTGTGTCATGACTATTAACTCATAATGCACTTTAGCATTTACCTCTGTGACAACATGGAAGTGTGTTCTCAAAGATGTCCTCTGTTTGTGACATCACAACATTTCTGTGAACAACTGACCATCCTGGCTGGCCTGATGATGAAGGTTGAGTCTCTGTCCTGATTGGGGTCTCCACTACACTCTCAGAAAAAAAGGTACAGTAGAGGTACATTATTGGTCACTAAAGGCACAAACAGTATAAATGTCCCAGTGTGAAGGTACAGCAGTGGTTTAAAAGTCCAGTTGCATTCCCTAAAGGTACATTACAATCTCTACTCCAGAAGGAGAGGTAAATAATTGTAATCATTCAAAAACATTTAGCATAATAAAAAGTGCTTGAGAATAAATTGGGCGTATGAAATGAACACCATTATTATAGTATGAAACCTACAATTATTATAGAATAAGGTACAATTGAGTTCCCTAATTATTATTAAAGGTATTAATTTGTACCATTGAAGGTACCATCACAGTTTTTCTGACACTGTACCAGCCTGATAACAACATAACACCTACACACCATCTAGAACAAGCCGCAGGAATCAGCTTCCTGCTCACATCCCATGGAGCCATCTGAATATGCCAGAATGATTCACTTCCCGACCCTCTGGTTGACAACTTGGCTTTTAATTTAACTAAATCTGCTCATTGTTCACCTGCCTCAACATTTTATATAAACACAGCTCGTAACACTCAGAACAAAATGTAAAGTGTACCCTACACCTACTGTAACTCCATAATTCATCATGCATACTGCTCTTTGTTTATATACTGCTCTTTGTTTATATACTGCTGTGGTGTCAGGCTGAGTTCCACTTTTGCACATTAGTGACTCTCAAGATATATTCAGGTTACCGATGGTGGTGGATCATTCAGTCCTGTGGGACACAACCTATGGCACTCATTACTACAAAATCTTTTCCTCTGCTCTCCATTTTCTTCTTTTAAAACTCAGCTAAATCCTAAATTTTTATTTCTCCAAGTGTCTTTTTTAAGCTCTCTATATAAAGTGACCTTGGGCATTAGAAACGCACTATATTAATACAACTTAAATAATAACATTATTATTATTATTATTATTAGTTCTAGTAGTAGTAGTATTAAGCTTCCCTTGTTCTAGAGAAATGATTTTAACTGAAATATGATATTCTAGTAGGGTTTTTTTTTTTGTCTAGTGCACTACCAAAAAAAAATTCTTAGCATGGAGTAAGAATTTTATGGTTGATTTGGGGACTTTGAAAAATGCCAGGGTTCTTGTACAGTGTATGAATCATTTTTACCACTGTCCTTCAGCATGCATCCTCTTCCTCACTCACACTAGACAAATCTTTTCAGGTGTCAGTATTTTGGCTCTTGCATTTTGAGGAAATATGTACACTGTATACACGCATTACAATTAAGGTGTCAAATCATCCAGTACAGATAAGTGTTTATTTGTGCAGCTAAAGGCCTCCATAAGGAAACACAATCCAGAAACCTAACTGTACCTGACATGAAAAGAAGTGTATCAGGTTTAACAGGTGCAGATAGAATGTGAAAAAGACATCAGCAAAATCACACAAATGATCTCCAAGCACTGTGTTTTCTAACACTTCTGAAGAGTGATTCTTAGCAAGAGCTCACAGAGGAGCACAGTGGAGTTTATCTATTCATTGAAGAAGTGAGGGTCATCTAATCATGACAAAGCCTTAACTCGGGGAAAAAATGGGGTCAGATATTTTGAAAGCAATTAAAGAAATAAGCAAATTAAAAGTCATATTTACATATTTGTTTTCCAATAAACTATCAATAGCGTGTTGAGTTTAAGACTTACTGAAGAAATGTAATTAATGGTTTACTTTTTCCCCCAAGTTAGTCCCTTATCTCCGGCTCTATTTTAATGTGTCATTGTTTTAACAGTAGAGGCTACAGCTACATTCTGGAACACAGTTGTAATATGCTGTAGCTTCACTGCAGAATTAAAAGTGGCAGTTTATTTGAAATACCTTTCTTGTAATTCTACTCATTGGCATGTATATGTATTGTTGGTCCAGTGTGCAGCTGTACTGTGGTTTGTTATGCTGTTTTACAATGTAAACAGATATAAAATGCATGAATGCCCATAAATTAAATGCATTATATTTTCTAATCAAAAGTTAAGGGCATATGTCATGCAGGCCCTAAAATGCCATAGCTGGGAGAGGCAAACACTTGTGGGCATGTGGAATGAGTTTGTAGTGAACACTGGCAATCATGCAAACATGCACAGCTTGTTCCATTCATTACTTATGAAACAATAATGTGCAGGACTTTCCCTTCTTTCACTCAAACTCTCTTTGTTCTGCTACTAGTGACCAGCAGCAGCGCTATCTCTCAATGTCCAAGCATCAGCATGTGAAAGCAGCCCACTCAGGGTAATGAAAAAAGGCACACCTTTCATTTAGGGGAACATATTATAAATAATTAACTTTTTGAGAAAACATGGGATTTAAAGAGCCATTGTCCCAGCAGGGGTGGGGTGAGCAGAGGCTCATTGTCATTTAAAGGAACAGGTGATCTTGTGAAAAGGTATTGTTTAGACAGGAGGAGCGCAGTGTTGTGGTTCCTTGATCTTTGTGTTATCATGTCAAAGTTCCATTAAGACATAGGGAACTGTGTCAGCTTGTTAAAAAAGGTTATGTGTCCTTTAAACATATTTAAGTTTATATGTCCTTATGTTCATTTCATACGTCCATTTAAGTTAAGTTCATGTGTCCCTTAAACATATTTTTTCAGACTCAACATGTTGTAGCTCCTTGCAAATAGTACATTTTCACTGAGTAAAATTGTTTTAAAATTTTTATTCTAGGCAAATTTAAAATGCTATTTGCTGAGTATTTCCGGACTATTTTTATTGGTCTATTTTAGAGATAAAAAACGATTTTACTTCCAAATGCAAAATTATGCAAAGTACATACTGTGACATCAACAATGGTCTCCATGGCTCTGTGGAGAGCTCCGAGGGCAGGATATAGCATTTGGTATGCCTTGCACACCCTATTAAATCACGCTATTTGGTTATTAACACTTTAATCTTTTTAAGCGCCGAAAAGAGCCAACTATTCCCAGCTAACCAGTCAATCTGAGATAACAGACCAACTCCACATTATTTGTTTGAGGATTCTTGACTGCAGTTTGCAAAAAAGGTAACATGGTAGACACTTCCGGGTTATTGCTAGCTAAAATACCCTCACAGTTATTACCATAGCAACAATGATAACCCTTATGTGTTAGTCATTTTGTAATTAAGTTGCTAAAGCATTTCTCTGAACATCTGCATTTCAGCTCAAGGAACTCATTTTGTAAACTTGTAGACTCTCTTTGCTTAGAAACAACCATATTTCTCAGCATCTTAAGGTTCATATATAGTTATGATGTCAAATTGTTACAATAGAAGCCTTTTGCTGCCATAGAGAACCCTTTTCTAAAAGGTGCTAGCTATATAGAACCATCTGTGGCACATTCTCCATCAATCTGAAGAGCGACTTAATGATGCAAAGAACTCTTTAATCATGCAAAAGGTTCTTTGAGCGCCATTTTCTTTACCAAAGAATTATTTTTATGCATGTACATTAGATTCAGACTGTGCATTTGGACCTGTTCCTTTCTCACATTAACTGTTTATAGCATACCATCAGCTCAAAAGCAACACTGATTTTCTGTTTTCTTCTTCCTGTATTTAGGGTGTAGTTATGCCTGTCAGACTTCACAACACATGTCAGTGTCCTCCATATGGGGTGTGGAAGGGCCCACAGAATTTAATGATCATTCAAAAGATCATTTAAGGTGAAAGGATTCATATATATTTTGTTTTCACATCATTATTCGTGTACCGATTGTTCATGTCCTCTAAAGTGCACTGACTCAGCCCTGCAGTCCCAGACGAAGAAGGCTGATGAGACAGACAGCAGTGGACCTTGAGTAAATCAACACAATGGCAGTTGTGCACCTTGTACAGATACAATAGCCTGATATTTGTGTTGAGTCTGTTTATTATTATATTTATTACTATTGTTAGAGTATTCTATTTGGATGTTATTCATATCTTCCTGTGTTATGCGTATAATTGTCTTATGCTTTTGGTAAATACGTTCACGTTTTCAGAAGCTTTCTTACTATTAACCTGGTTCCACCAGTTGTCTCCACTTGATAACAGTAATCTGATCAGGGTGTTCTCTTTTATGCTGAAATTCATTTACCTTTCTGTATTTAAAAGGCTTATTGGGCATATTTAGAATACAAGGATCCAGTTAGATTTCCTAAAATATTTTTAGTTTTTGGTTCCGTGTTTTTTTTCCATAAATATTATTTTTCATGGCATATTTTACAGATTACAGATCCTGCAGGCTTTTATTAAGTGGATCAAGCTGACTGATTTGTCACTAAACCAAAAAACAAACAAACTATAATTCTGGAACTAATTCTTAAAAGATGAAATTAACGCACCTTCTGTAATGACACTCTCATCCAGTAGATGTCAGTAGTACATAACTCTCAACATTAACAGCTCAGCGCTATAAAGTTCTGGAGGGCAACACAGTGCGAGGCAGTTTCACTCCACGCTTTCACTCTATAATTTTGCACCCCCTGCTGCACAAGGCTCAAATCAGTGCTGGTAAAAGCCTCGCCCGTTATATATATAAACACTGAAGAGTAATACTTACCCAGCCATATTCACACAGGTCAAGAGGGCTTGGGAAAATGAGAGGCTGAACATTCTGATGATAATATTTATGATTAATACTGGTTATTAGACCTGCTGTGCAAAATACATTACGAAGTTGGGGTGGGCATGTAAAGCTTGCTGAGCTGCAGTGGTCTGACCTGTGTTTAGCCTGAAACTTCTCTTCAAATGCCACCCACCATTTTAATTGTCTAAGATTTCAGTTTGGCAGCCTACAGCATTATGGAAGGCACTATTTCAGAACCAGGCTATTGATGGAATAAATGGAAAACACCTAAGTTTCTCACTAGCCATATATCAACATCCATACACTCATTTATATCTGAATTGTTCTGATCTGTTACAAAAGTTTATTCCATGTATTCAGTGATTTAAGGAGGTGAAGCAGGTGTTAGTCCACTGCCACCGTTTGTGGTCATGGCTCTACAAGATGGAGATTACACAAGCTATAATCTCCTACAATGTAGATGAAGCACTGGATCCTGGCCCAGACGACAGCCTGTTCTGTTTATTTCATACTTAAACATTTTAATTGTAAGGGGAAAATGATAATGGTAAATTGCTGCACTGAATTTTTCTGTTGTGCTTGATTCGGTGAAGCGTGCCGGGTCATTACAAAGGAGACAAGGCTGTTCTGCCAGTTCTGAGAGGTTCTCTAGGCTAAAGAGTGGAACACACTCCAATTCCCCAATAACAACCTTATCTAATTGGAGATTCAAGCTTTCTTTTTTCTCGCTCTCACTCTCTGACCTGCAGTTACTTTGTTGTATTTTAACAGTTGTTTTATCTGATCTGTTAAATACTGTCAGCCCAGTTAGTGTTCTTAAAATAAGCCTTTTCTTTTCTGAACATATCTGGGTATACTTTATTCTGAATATTGTTTTTTTGTATTGATATACAATATTATGTCAGAGGAATGGTTGTATGTTTTGACATTTACAGTTTTATTATGATATATGGTGAATACAAAAGTATAAAATGTAATTTAAAATAAAAAAAGTATAAGTAAAATGTGTTATTTAGAACATTCATTCATTTGACTTCTAATTCACTAAGTATTGTAAAAACAATGTGTCTGCATTCATTAATATATTTAACACCATTATGGCCACCCAAAGGTGATAGACCCACTCAACAGAGCATTCAACAGATTCAGGGACTACAAAGCAATCTTATTCTTCATCTCATGAGTTGCTTGTTATAGAAATTAATAAGTGAATAAAACAAAATCACTCTTACAAATATAGTTGACTACAGAACTCTCTAATTGTGACCTTAGAACATTCAAATATATTTGTAAATCTTTAATTGGGTTATTTCACATTTCAAATAAAATCTTTAAAGACAATGTTAATAAAGATTATGTTTTCCACTTTCACTGATACAAATATACAAACCCTATTTCCAAAAAAAAAAAAATGCATTATACACTAATATATTCTGAAAAATATTTGCCTATTATGAATTTGATGCAAGCAACAGGTTCCAGAAAAGTTGGGACAGGGCCAATGTCTACAACTGTGTTGCATCACCTATTTTACCAACAATCTGTGAGTGTTTGGGAACTGAGGAGAACAATTGCTGTACTTTGGAAAGATAAATATGTCTTGCGTGTTTTTGAATGGCAACATGTTGCTCTCAACCATATATCTTGTTCATCTTAAATAGTGCCTTCACAGATTTGCCAATCTAATTGCTAATCTTGGGAACTGTGCACTTATAACACGCCAGATGGGGCCTCTGCCCTGCAGTCCAGAGGAAGCATTTCCAAATAAATAAATAAATAGAAGAAATTCCATTTTTCGTTTGTTGGATAACCGGATACCTTTCAACTTGCACTGAATCTATCTTAAATGAGCTCAGGCACAGACAAGGCAATGGTGTTTCTGAATCCAGTTTATATGTAGTTTTCTCTTAGCATGATAGAATTTAACTTGCATTTGTGGATGCAGCAATGAACTGTGTTCACAAACAATGGTTTGGAAAGTGTTCCTGAGCCTATGCTGTCATGTCCACTACAGAAATGTGTCTAATGCAGTGCCACCTGTGGTCCCAAAGATCACAACCAGCCAACAGTGGTTTTGAGCTTTGTCCATGGCATATAGATAATTCTCTAAATCTATTGATATCAATATGTACAAAGATTGAAAAAAAAAAAAAAAAAATGTTAAACTTTTGTCTTTGAAATTTTTTCAGTTATATATAATATTTAAATAATTTGCACATTATTGTATTCTCTTCTTTTTTTTTTTACTGCATCAAAACTTGGAAATTGGGTTTGTATAAGTAAATACAAAAAATATATACACAATTATGCTTTGGCATAGCAAACATAGCATGACAACAATGCTATAAGCAGCTAACGATTTTATAATTCAGACAGCACAGACTTTAAAATTAGTGATAACTGATATTAAAGGCATATGGTAATTAAGAAATCTGACCCATATTTTAAATAATAAACATTAAATTAAACAGCTAGTTTGAACTGGACATAACTATGTTAGCTGCAGTAACAAACTGCTCAGACATAAATCACTGAAACTGTGGACCTTTACATTTATATATAATTTATTAATTTGATAGAGCCCCTGCCTTATTAACACTTTACATTATTGATGTTGCCTAAGTAATGGTGTAATTTATTTGGAAAAGCTAATAAAACAAATAGTATGCATATTAAAACTCTGCTATGAAAAAGTTAGTGAAATGAATAGAAACTGAAGTAAATTAATCCTGTTACACACCAAATGAACTTCTGATCACTTTCTCCATAGATTGTGTCCAACCTAACTGAGCTAAACTGGTTAGTTTCAGCAGGTTTAAACCAAATGGAGCTAATTCAGTTAGCTTCACTGGTATAAACCTAATTGGGTTAGAAGACATGAGTCATCCCCAAAGCACTAAAACAAATGTTGTCTACGTAGCCGATGTCTCTTCAACAATGATTAATTTACCAGATACACTGATTTGTGTATGACTTATATTTAGGTAAACTTATGCAGCCCAAAGGGCATGTCAGCCAAAATCACCCCCAAAGCTGACTTATCAGTGTGTTCTTGTCTTGTTTAACCAGTTCAGGTTTGCACTTAGAGCAAGATGGTATGATGCAGCATTTTGTGGTTTGTTTATAAATGTATTTATTTATTTATTTAGTGACCAGCCTGCCTTAGTGAAAGTCTTGGGACAAGTGACACAGCAATCCATCACTGTGTGTATGCATTATTGGCTGTCCTCTGCTGTCAGTCAGAGTCGTGTCTGGAGTTTCATTGCTTTGCTAAAGCTACATTAGCAGTTCACACAGGGCCTCCTGTCTCCTATCACATTGACTCTCTGACACCTGCTGTGCAGACAGGTCTGATAAGAAATAGGCGACTGACTCTACACAAAAGACAATTTGATACCACACACATCACCCAATACCATAAGAATATTAAATGAATGTATGAATGAATGAATGAAAAAAAAAAAAAAAAATATATATATATATATATATATATATATATATATATATATATATATATATATATATATATATATATATATATATATATATATATATATATAAGCCCCCAACCATGACACACCCATGACTTTTACTTCCATGCTGCTCTGGAATTTATTTTAAACAATGTAATTTATATGAAAAAAAAATCCTCTGCAACTTCTTGTTGGACAAAAGAAAAAAAAAAATGAAAAATCACATTGACAGTGGAATTATTGCTAGTAACCTGCATTATGTATCTCGTTTATTTGCCTTGCTGCGACCCCATTCTGCACATATGTGCACACACACACACACACACACACTGTACCACTGCTTCAGTGTTTTGAATTTGAAATACAGTACCCAATTTTAATGCTTGCTGTCATTATAACAGGTTTTACAGATTTAAAATTGTGCTATGTGTTTATTTGAAGTGCTGATATTGTTTGAGGAATATATGTGTGAGTGAGTGCCTGCTGTGTGGCACGAGGAATTGGTGTGGCCTTGTTGTGGTTGTAATAAAAATCACCCTTGAGCAATAATGGCTGTATCTATCTATTGATCTACTGAGGCTCGCTACAATATATATATGTATAAATATATCTCCAGGGATGGGAAATGAGATACAGCCATTACTGCAACAAACAACCTTTGATGAGGTGCCCTTACAAGGGCACTAAGCAAACAGGAACAAGTGAACATGCAGTAGTCTCATATTGCCAGACTACGGGAGGGTCTGGTATCTATCACCACTTAACGTGGCCAAGAACTGCATACTACTGCAGGAAAAGAAATATGACTTACACGCAAAAGGACCAGTCACGAGTCTGCTATTTTGGCATGGCGTGTGGAGGCAGTCTTTCACATTGGACCAGTACCAGAGCCAGCACAAAATGATACACAGAAGAGCGTATTCTCTGAGGTATTGACAACAGAATGTGATTGGCAGTGAGGTCGGCTTAATGTGCTGAATGTATTAGATTCTCTGTCTACGTGTGGCAGAGCCTCTGTGGCTGAGACTAATCAGGCAGTAACTTAGTGTGTAGCCAGAGGCAGGGGCACCACATACAGGCAGCCATCCTTTTGCATCATAGTGAGTCCCAACACCCACACATCTCACTATCTTCCAAGTCAAAACACACACATGAACACATCCAAAACACCATAAACCCTTAAACACCTCTACAAACAACCCCAAAACAGCCCCAGAGGGAGCCACTAGGCTTACTGGGAGCTCTCCTATGAGCCCACAGCACCTCCCACCATTCAGTAACTTAGCAATAAATTTACTGATCAGACATATAATTATGACCACTTACTTGTTTCTAAACACACTTTTGTCTCAGCCCCATGACATGAGTATGTTATACAATTACATATAGTAGTCCATCTGTTGCCCTGTATACTTTGCTTGTCCATTTCACCCTGCTGTTCAATGATCAGGACCCCCACAGGACCACTCCAGAGTGGATCCAGTGGTGGATCATTCTCAATACTACAGTGAAACTGATGGGGTGGATGACACACAGCAGTTTTATGTCATTTCTTTTAGTTAGTGTGAATAGACTTTTTATTTCAATATGTAAAACATGTGTAGAGAAAGGCTGAATAATATACTTATCCTCATAATGAAACATTAGAAATATTGCAATATTGCAGAAGTCACCTAATGAGATATATTTTTGCTGTGTATGTTACCTCTGTGTTTATCAAGGCTGCTCATAATGCATGGAGGGCTGCTTTGTGCACAGGGACCTGTTCCAAACATGCACCACAGAACTCGTCTCTCTGATTAGGTCCCTCGTTGTTAAAGAGGAGAGGTCATTAGTAAAATCAGGCGCTGTGTTTTCAACCTACAAGGATGGCATAAATACTGAGATAGCCTGTGGCAGTGAGATCTGTGATGCAGCTCAGTCAGATAGCATGTAATACATCTGTGACCCTGTCTTAAACCCAGCTTGAATTCAGTGGTGTAAAATAAACCAGCCAAATATTTCCATTTTAGCAACACTTTATTTGGATAGTCTGCTTTTAGACACTTTACAGACTATCAGCAACTTGTCAGTTGACAGTCTGTAGAGTGTCCAAGTAAAAGAAATAAAGCTGAATAAAGCTGAAGTGTTTCTCTGTTTTTCAGCTAAAGTTGCCTTTTTTTTTTATCTTGGAGATATGAAAAGTATTGTGAAAATATCAAAAAAGTAATATCTCTATTGGACCTAAAACTCAAAAAAGCAACTTTACAGGAACAACCACAATTTCATTATTTTATTGTCATTGAATTCATTCATTCTTTCATTGTCTGTAACCACGTACCCAGTTCAGGGTCGCGGTGGGTCCGGAACCTGACCAGAATCACTGGGCGCAAGTCAAGATCACACACTGGAAAGGGTGCCAGACCTATGAACGCTTTAGTGTCACTAATCCACCTACCAATAGGTGTTTTTGGACTGTGGGAAGAAACCGGAGCACCCTGAGGAAACCCACGCAGACACAGGGAGAACACACCAACTCCTCACAGACAGTCACCCTGAGGAAACCCACGCAGACACAGGGAGAACACACCAACTCCTCACAGACAGTCACCCTGAGGAAACCCACGCAGACACAGGGAGAACACACCAACTCCTCACAGACAGTCACCCTGAGGAAACCCACGCAGACACAGGGAGAACACACCAACTCCTCACAGACAGTCACCCGGAGGAAACCCACGCAGACACAGGGAGAACACACCACACTCCTTACAGACAATCACCCGGAGGAAACTCACACAGACACAGGGAGAACACACCACACTCCTCACAGACAGTCACCCGGGGGAAACCCACGCAGACACAGGGAGAACACACCACACTCCTCACAGACAGTCACCTGGAGGAAACCCACGCAGACACAGGGAGAACACACCACACTCCTCAGAGACAGTCACCTGGAGGAAACCCACACAGACACAGAGAGAACACATCACACTCCTCACTTCCTGGAGCAGGAATCGAACCCAGATCCCTGGACCTGTGACACTACCTGCTGCACCATCTTTCTGCCCTGACATCATTTAATGTAAAAGTAAAAATTACTTTAAAGTTATTTTGAACATTTATTTTTGCTACAAATTAAATCAAATTTAATACAATATAAAGGTATGTTCCATTTGTAATTCACATCACAAAATATGTAAAATGCACACACTTTTCTTTATACTCGTCCCATTTTATGAGGCCCACTTACACTATCATATAGGAGCACTTTCTATTTATAAAACATCATGTACATCATGGTTTAATGAAACTATTTTAATTGGTCTGGACACCACTGGCACTATTAAAAGTCTGACACCTGCTTTATAAGTGTGGTGCTTAACACCAATGACACTGTGTGTCCTTGTTCAATTACATATTGTAGTCCATCTGCTTTTATGCATAATTTTTTACCCCCCCTTTACTCTGTTCATCAGTGGTCAGGAACCTCACCAGACAACCACTGAGTGGGTATTATTTGGGTTCTGGATGATTCTAAGCAATGCAGAGGCATTGCCATGTTACTGGCATATATATATATATATACACCGATATGCATATACACCGACAACTGCAGGGAAACACTGTTCTCTGGTATGTTTACATTCAGAAGCTCCACATCTTTTAAGGCAGAAAGATATGTTTGAGGGAAAAATGACTAGTTAGTGGCTGAAGTTTAACCTGTCTCTAAGGTTTATTCGGTTTGAATTACCACAGGAAAGTTTTTTAGATTTGTAGCACGTTTGGTATTTGTTTACTTAGTGCTCTGGCAAATTTAGAGTCAGTTTGATATACAGCTGAATTAATTCCATTTTACTCACCTGTGGAGCAGGAACAGAGCAACATCCTCCTTGGTTCATGTTTTTCAAAGTTTGGAGGTCTCTTCATTGTCTAAAAACCTCCAAAATGCTGTGTTTCTGCTGTGAGCTGAGAGAGAGATAAAGCCTAGTAAACCAGACCTTTGTTTTGTTTAGTTTTTTTTTTGTTTTTAGCCATTTACAGACACCTGGGGCTTCATAAACACATTAAACATTAGGTTCGAGCGTGCAAACTGACTGGAGAGCAGCAAATGGTGTGAAAACATCCTCAGAACTTTTTTAAAAAGTGTTTTTTTGGTTCAAATTCTGAACATCATCTTTAAGTTAATCCACCAACCATAAATCCATAAATAGCCAGCCACCAGTTTCCTTTAACCGGAGCTGATCACTGAGGAAAGTTTGGAGAATGAATAATAGAAAATGGGAAGCAACAGGTGAGCAGTTAACTTTATATCCAGGAGGTGTGTCATCAGGGTAGATTCATCTAATAGAGTGACAGTAGCGTTTGGCTTTAAATGAACATTGATTTGTTGCATTAAATGCTGTGAATATGAGAACCGCATCTTTTAAGAAAACAGAGAGAGCACCATGGTCAAGTAAGAGGGCACAACCCCCCCCCCCCCACTACACACACACAAAGTGACATCTTGTCCCCCTTTCTTCATTCTCCATCTGTGGCCATCTGCTGAGTAGACTGAAGGGGAAAGGGACAGTGAGAGTAAGTGTGTGTGTGTGTGTGTGTGTGTGTAGAGGATTGTTGAAGGGCAGTTCTCCTCTACTATCTATTAACCAGATGTGCAAGAAAAAAATATGGGTAATAAATTGTCTACATGAAATATTAATTTTCCCATTCTATATCTTATCTTCTCTTCCTCCTACAGAGCCATTTATATTCTCCCTCTCCTTCATTCTTTCTCTCTTTCATACACACACACACACCCACACACACACACACACACACACACACACACAGTCTTGACTGTTCTGTCATTGTTGGTTAAAAGGAGAATAAGAACCAGCACCTGGAGGCTGTAAGGGAACATAATTAGTGACTTCACTTAATGTCTGATTTCCACAGCAGAAGTTTCTCTACAAGAGGATGCAGGACAATGTGTCTTTTGTGACAGTTTCAGGTGCATATCAGCTGCATTCGTCTCGTGTGTTATGTTTAAAAACTGGGACAGGTGCAGTTTATGGACTGCGCAGTTAGGCGGCGTGCAAAGAAAACTCTTCCTTATGAATATGCACTTGAGGGAGGGTTATGCAAAACACATTGGTAGAGGTATTGAAAACTTGAATTAAGTCAGAGAAGCTGCTGATGTAGTATATTTCCCTCTGCCTTTTAACACTGGGCAGAAATGTGTGTTCAACAAGTCTCAGAACACTTCGGGATTCTGAATATTAACCAGGGCAGCAGACATATTGATAAAGACACAAACAAGTTACAATTCATTAAGAAGAGACTTGCATCAAAATGTAGTGAATTTAAAACTTTTACATTTTTATATTTAAGCTACATTCAAGCTTAGAAGCTGTTGGTCAGGGTTCAATTGGGACCTTTCCTTGCCAAATTTAGGTCCAGACAGATTTTTTTATAAGGCTGCAATTGGCCTTAGACTGTGCTTTTGGGCTACAATCAAGTTCAGGAAAGCTACAGTTGGGTTTAGAAGTTTTTCTGTCTACAACTGAGTTCACACAGGTTTCCCGTCTACAGTTGAGTTCAGACAGAAGTTTTCCACTCTACACTTTTAGAGTTTGGAGAGATGCTTCTTGGGCTGCTATGAGGTTCAGACAGAATTTGATATTTACTGGTTGAAATGACAGTTTCAGTCCCGATTAACACTCTAGTTCCCTTATATACTACCAAACCACTTACCTACCAGGGAAAATTTAACACTAACGACATACAAATACACTGTGTATATGATAGAGTGTGTCTCTGTGTTTGAGAATGAGTAGGTAAGCATGAGCACTGATGAGATAGCAGTAACTCCAGTGCGGACAATTTCCTCATTCCCAGCGGCCTCTCTGAACGCATGCCTGCATTTGTCACTGCCTCTCCGTGTGCTGCTTTAGTTTGTCACTCACTTATTCTTTTTTTCTCTCCCTCTTTCATTCTTCACTCTAATCTCCACAGTAGCATTCTTGTCACATCGCTCTCTCCTCTCCTCTCCTCCCTGAGAGAGATGGAGCGAGGCTTTATGCTCCTGCTCTGAAATATTAAGTGGATTAATGAAGAATTTAAGAGCCTCAAAGTCATAAATATAACACTGCTTTAGAGACAGATGGGGGAGGGAGGTGGGGGAATATGGGCAAGAGGCTGCACTGATGGCTATGTGTCTACTCACACTTTAGCAGAATACACTAACACCGTTGTATTTAAGAAGGTGAAATTACCTGTGTGTGTGGCTTATGCAGTAAAGGTCAGATATAAAAGGGATTCTCTGAAATCGGCCTTTGGTCGCTGAGTGGTTTTGCCTATTTGGAAATGTCAGGTTGAATAAGCTAGACAGGTTTGACTTGCTACACACCTGTTAAACAGGTAAATATAGGCCAATCCCAGACTAGCAGTCTTTTCTTCATGATGCGCAAAAATATTCGCTCGTCTGCCTTTGCACAAATATGAATATGAGTGACATCCCATTCTTAATCCATAGGGTTTAACGTAATGTTGACCAATTCTTATCATCTATAACAGCTTCAACTCTCCTGGGAAGGCTTTCCACAAGGTCTGGGAGTGTGTTTATGGGAATTTGTGACCAGTCTTCCAGAAGCTCATTTGTGAGGTCAGATACTGATGTTGGACAAGAAGGCTTGGCTCGCAGTCTCCACTCTAATTCATCACAAAGGTGTTCTATCAGGTCGAGGTCAGGACTCAAGGTCTTCAACTCCAAACTCATCCATGATCTTGCTTTGTGCACTGGTGCACAGTTATGTTGGAACAGGAAGGGGCCGTCCGCAAACATGAAATTGTCTACAATCTTTTGGTTCCTTTCACCATAATCCCCCTCTAAACGTTACACTTGGCACAATGCAATCAGACAAGTACTGTTCTCCTGGCAACCAACGAACCCAGACTTGTCTATTTGATTGCCAGATGGAGAAACGTTATTTGTCACTCCAGAAAACACATATCTACTGCTCTAGAGTCCAGTGATGGTGTGCTTTACACCACAGCATATGATGCTTTGCATTGTGCTTGGTGATGTAAGGTTTGGATACAGCTGTTCGACAATGGAAAGCCCTTTCTTGAAGCTCTCTACATACTGTTCTTGAGCTAATCGGAAGGCCACATGAATTTTGGAGGTCTGTAGTGATTGACTCTGCAGAAAGTTTGTGACCTCTGTGCACTATGCACCTCAGCATCAACTGACCACACTCTGTCATTTTACAACCACATCGTGGCTGAGTTGCTGTCATCCCCAGTCGCTTCCACTCTGTTATAATACCACTGACATTAGACTGTGGAATATATTGTAGTAATGACATTTTTACGACCGGACTTGTAGACAATTTATTATCCGTATTCTGCACAGGTGGCATCCTATCACGGTGCCATGCTGGAATTCACTGAGCTCCTGAGTGCTACCCATTCTTTCACAAATGTTTGGAGAAGCAGTCTGCATGATTAGGTGCTTGGTTTTATATGAAAGTGAGTGTTACACCTGAATTTAATGATTTGTAGAGGTGAATACTTTTGGCGATGTGTTTTGTAGAATGGCCACTGATGTATTGGGCTCATGGGAAAATAAATAAAGACCCTGAAGGTGAATAGTTTCTTTGTATTTCATTTTTTCCCTGAAGCTCAGCCTGTGACATTTCCATAATTCCATGCAGTAAAAATAGTCATTAGTCATTTTTAGGTGACCATTTTCCAGCCTGGACTTGGAACACTTCTTATAACTTCCGTATGATGGGCTCCCGAGTGGCGCAGTGGTTTAAATATTAGTTCTATCATTGGGAGACTGCTGGTTCGGTTCCCAGTGATTTTTTATTCAAGGCCAGGCGTCCTGGAAAGAACAACTGGCTTCACTCTCTGGGTGAGTGAGTTTGCCCCATTCTACCTTGATCAAAAAAGCATATTGCTAAGCCAGCATCTCTAAGATGATGTGACTGAACTGGCAGTTGGAGCCCTGCTCCTGCACATTAAACTGTCCAGTGCTGCTGCATATGTGTTACTTGGAGAAGAAGCAGTGGTTGTATTTGAGTGCCTCAGAGGAAGAGCCTGCTAACACTCACCCTCCAAGGGTTGGTGACATTGTGTGTGACTAATGGGGAGAACTTGGGAAAAGTTCAGCAAGGCTTGAGGATAGAATTATAAATAAATAAAATGTCAGGATTCATTATTTTAGTGTTTTGTTTACAATGTGACTTTGTTTTGGTTTCCTCTCCTTCATGTGTCCCTTAGCCATGCTCCACACCTGTAAGCTCTGAGTGTCACTGTGCACAGGTGTTTTCCATCACAGCTCCCTTTAGAAGCTCTCTCGATCAGTGTCCCCTGGTGGTCAATCATTTTTTGTGTGTATTGTCACATGTGCTTTCCATGTTCTTGTGTTTATCAATTAAATGTGGCTAAAATGCTGTGGCTACATATGTAAAAGTGAGTTAATTCTCACAAACGCACATCAAAATTTGTTAAAATAGGAGTGTTTTTTGGTCTGTGTGCTTTTCCTTATTTGGTTTTATGGTTTCCAATCCTGAAATAGAAAGATAAAAAATAAAAACACAATAAAAACACAGAAAGAGCCATTTCCCCTTTTTGGATGATATAATGAAAGGTACACTGACCTCTGCACAACTCAAGCTGTGTTCATTTTGCTTCCTCTGTGAGTAGCTCAGAGGTCCTTGTACCTTTCGTTGTATAATCCGAAATGGGGAAATTGGTCATTCTCATTTATTCTATTTTAGGATTAGAAACAGAAAGCCAAATAATCAAAGGTACACAGATTGTTTTTGACTGTGCCAGATCGATGGTGTGGATCATAGTTGATCCTCTGTGGCGACCCCTGATGGAAGGGAGCAGTTGAAAGAAGAAAAAGAAGAAGAAGATGACAGGCTAATCTTCACATATGGATTATTTGGACAGGGATATGACGGACCTTAAACAATGTTTGCATACTACATCCCTCAGAAGAAATTCAGGTTTCCATGATATAAACCCATTAAAGCAGCAGTATTAGCAGCAGTATAATATCCCACCTGTAGCATATTTTCCTTTTTCTCTGCCAGTTAAATGTTAATTGATAATAATAGCATGCTGTATTACTGAAAATATCAGACCTGGGGTCCTGAGAGCTTTTGCCCCATTTAGAAATGTCATGTAGAATGAACTAATTGTTAAACAGGTAAATGTAGGACAAGTCTATGGTAATATTCTCTTCTTTAGCTGAACAGCCAACAGCAGGGACCACATTAAAGAACGACATTAAAATACTGTATATCTTTTTGTTAAAAACTGTTGGACAGGAAACTGAATCAATTACTGTATAAAGAAAACCAGGCCTAATTATTTCCCTCTGTAGTAACTATTCTTTCAGTTAATGCTAAAATTAGCACATTGTGATACTGAACAATGAAACATTAATTCATAAGGCTTGGGCAACTGAGGAGTTTTGCCATATTTGGAAACGCTAAGCCGAATGAGTCCATCATCCACCTGTCAAATCTCAGACCAAATTCATATTACATTTTCTAAGACGTATATATTCTGAAAACAGAGGGCTTGGATCAAGAGTGGCAACAGTGACATGTTCTCTTGATGAGATCTATCTAATGCCAAATATTTAATTCAAATATGAATGCAGTTTTAATGTTAATGATGAATATTTAAAAATAATTCAAAATTTGTCACATGTCTAATGCTGTTTTGGTCCAAACTCTCAGGATGTGTGTTCTGTCACTGGAGGAGGGGCTGGGATTAGCAAAGGTTTATGGCCAAATCTTATTCTGGGCGGCACGGTGGTGCAGCAGGTAGTGTCGCAGTCACACAGCTCCAGGGACCTGGAGGTTGTGGGTTCGATTCACGCTCCAGGTGACTGTCTGTGAGGAGTTGGTGTGTTCTCCCCGTGTCTGCGTGGGTTTCCTCCGGGTGCTCCGGTTTCCTCCCACAGTCCAAAAACACACATTGGTAGGTGGATGGGTGACTCAAAAAGTGTCCGTGTGTGTGAAGACCTGGCTCCCCCTCCAGGGTGTATTCCCACCTTGCGCCCAATAATTCCAGGTAGGCTCTGGACCCACCGTGACCCTGAACTGGATAAGGGTAACAGATAATGAATGAATACTTATTCTTTGAATTTTAGGTGTTAAAATCTCAAGCTTGTTACATCATAAGTATCTCAATTTTTATGGTAAGTTGAAAAATAGTTTTTGGTTAAGAATTAAATCTTGATTCCACCAGCATGCAGTTTCCACCCTTTATGCAGTTAAATGGTCAATAGTCTCCTCTAGAGCTAAGAAGGCAAAGGCATATTTGAGACATCTTACAGAACTGGAGAGACCCAGCAGGACACCATTTATCTTAATGTTAAAGACATGATGAAGTAATGCATCAGTGTATTAAAAGAAACGGACCTCATTATTTTCCCTCTGTAGGATCCTTTCATTCCCTCTGCCAGTCATAAGATAATTGCTAATAATAGCTAAATAAAGCAGACTGAAAGTAATTGCTGCGTCTTCCTCTGAGAAAAAACGAGCTCTGGCATATGCCGCATCTATCCTGTGTGCGCACAGGGACGCTTTAAACGTCTCTTTATTTTTTGACAAAGTCTGAAAGCTAGAAAAAAGTGACACGCTGGAAACAGGCGTTTTAATCGCTCCAGATGGTGGGAATCCCCCAGTCACTGCCTTCAGAAACAAAAAGAGAGAGACTCCAGCACACTCAGCTGCTTTTGTCAGGAGGTGAGATGGCCATTAAGTGACAGAGAAGTGCAGCAAATCCCAGATCAATAAGCAGCTCTGGAACGGAGGAGGGGTTCTGGAAGACCCCTGGCAACGGTACCTGTTAGAGCCCTCTAAGTGGTGTGAAGAAAGAAACAAAGCTGAGAGAGAGAGAGAGAGAGAGAGAGAGAGAGAGAGAGAAAGAGAGAGAGGGAGAGAAAGAGAGAGACCCTGACAACAACCTCAATGCAGCCCATTACTGAACATGTTTTTTACACCCCTGTGAACATATGTTGTTGTTTATTTCCTATTCTTTTTTCCAGGGTGAGTTCCTACTGGTGATTCTTGGTAGACTCTGGACCCACTTTGTCCCTGAACAGGATTAAGCAGGTACAGGTGAATGTAGAAAGCAGCTGAGCTCTTTTATATCTCCTGTTAGAATTTAATTTCTGTGGTGATGTTTTTGATGGTGTGTTTTTTTTTAATATTCTTGGAGTGTTTTTATGTTCTTTTAATCATACAGTTTTTCCACTGGGTGGAAGTTTTGACTTTCAGTCTATCTTTCTATATATGTATCAGTCAATCAATCAATCACAAATAAAATGCACATATACACTTCCTGCTCTCCCAGAGAAATAATATTCATATTGAATTGCCTGAGGGGCGGCATGGTGGTGCAGCAAGTTAGTGTCACAGTCACACAGCTCCAGGGACCTGGAGGTTTTGGGTTCGATTCCCGCTCTGGGTGACTGTCTGTGAGGAGTGTGGTGTGTTCTCCCTGTGTCTGCATGGGTTTCCTCCGGGTGACTGTCTGTGAGGAGTGTGGTGTGTTCTCCCTGTGTCTGTGTGGGTTTCCTCCAGGTGACTGTCTGTGAGGAGTTTGGTGTGTTCTCCCTGTGTCTGCGTGGGTTTCCTCCAGGTGACTGTCTGTGAGGAGTGTGGTGTGTTCTCCCTGTGTCTGCGTGGGTTTCCTCCGGGTGACTGTCTGTGAGGAGTGTGGTGTGTTCTCCCTGTGTCTGTGTGAGTTTCCTCCAGGTGATTGTCTGTGAGGAGTGTGGTGTGTTCTCCCTGTGTCTGCGTGGGTTTCCTCCGGGTGACTGTCTGTGAGGAGTTGGTGTGTTCTCCCTGTGTCTGCGTGGGTTTCCTCCGGGTGACTGTCTGTGAGGAGTGTGGTGTGTTCTCCCTGTGTCTGCGTGGGTTTCCTCCGGGTGACTGTCTGTGAGGAGTTGGTGTGTTCTCCCTGTGTCTGCATGGGCTTCCTCTGGGTGCTCCGGTTTCTTCCCACAGTCCAAAAACACCTATTGGTAGGTGGATTAGTGACACTAAAGCGTTCATAGGTCTGGCACCCTTTCCAGTGTGTGATCTTGACTTGCGCCCAGTGATTCTGGTCAGGTTCCGGACCCACCGCGACCCTGAACTGGGTACGTGGTTACAGACAATGAAAGAATGAATGAATTCAATGACAATAAAATAATGAAATTGTGGTTGTTCCTGTAAAGTTGCTTTTTTGAGTTTTAAGTCCAATAGAGATATTACTTTTTTGATATTTTCACAATACTTTTCATCCTCCGGGTGACTGTCTGTGAGGAGCGTGGTGTGTTCTCCCTGTGGCCGTGTAGGTTTCCTCCGGGTGCTACACGTTGGTAGGTGGATTGGCGACTCAAAAGTGTGAGTGAATGTGAGTGTGTGTGTGCTGCTCTGTGAAGGACTGGCGCCCCAACCAGGGTGTGTTCCTGTCTTGTGCCCAATGATTCCAGGTAGGCTCTGGACCCACCACAACCCTGAACTGGATAAGTGCTTACAGATAATGGATGGATGGATGAATTGCCTGAGTACTGCTAAAAACTGTTATATAATGCAATATCATCTCTTACAATTACAAACGTTTAACAACAAATACCATGATAAATTTAAATGTGTTCATATGAACTTTCTAAACTAAGACCTGTTTTGTAATAATATTTACAGTGTTCCATGAACTTGACTTTATAAAGTCATTTATTTTGTCTATAAAATGTCATGCCTTTAATTGTCTTAATAATTCATAAGCAAACATACAGCCATATGCTTATGCTTGTTACGTTCCAGCCACAGTGAGGGAGTGGGAGCAAGGGAGGAGATAGCGAGAGAGAGAGAGAGAGAGAGAGAGAGAGGGGGGGCTTGGAAGACTAGTATATAGAGAAGTGTGACCGAGGGAGGGTGAGATAAAGAGGAGCAGAAGCATGATAGAAGAAAGGAAGAGAATGAGTGACTTCTGAAATAATTGATTTTACCATCAGCCTCATGAATCAAAGCCCATAAAATCAGTCTTTTGAAATCAATGGATGAATAAAGCTTATCATATGAAGAGAAAAGATTGGGCGGCGCGCGTCTAGTTTGAGAGCATTAGCTATGACTGATCTGTGGGTTTGAGCCAATGGGAAACAATAACAACACATTAAGATGAAAGAGGAAGCAGAGTGCCAGATCCCTCATCTGTGAGCATGAAAAGCCATAGAGAAATGATAGGCATCAGACGTGTGTTACCTTCACAAAAGATCAATGCTCCAGTGTGTGGCGATCGTCGCTGACATTCAGAGCGATGAGCAGTGATGGAAGACTTGCTGTTGGCTTTGCACGTGCTTCTTACTTTAAAGGAACACCGTTCTTCTGTATTTTACATCTTGCCTAAACCTGTAGTGTCTGCGGTCATAACTCATTTTATTTCCTACTACCCTCCCTTTATCAATCAGGATTAACCCCCTGAACCCTGTCTTCTATTCCATGATTACACGCAAATCCAGTTTCGACTCATTATTTACTGTTTATGAAAATCCATTATTGAAAATGATCATCAGGCTAATTCATTCTGAAAGGCAAGGGGCAGAAGTGATGATTATATTTTCTGTCTGAATCCTTTGGATGTCTTCAATTACCGTTTTCCCGCCATCTCCAGGAAGAGAAGAATAATTTGTCTGCAGTAACAACACCCCTTCTCACTTCAAAATGAATGTTCAAACTCTGTAGACATTCATTCATCCATTCATTCATTATCTGTAAGCGCTTATCCAGTTCAGGGTCACGTTGAGTCCAGAGCCTACCTGGAATCATTGGGCGCAAGGCGGGAATACACCCTGGAGGGGGCACTAGTCCTTCACAGAGCCACACACACACTCACACCTATGGACACTTTTGGTCGCCAATCCACCTACCAACGTGTGTTTTTGGACTGTGGGAGGAAACCGGAGCACCCGGAGGAAACCCACGCAGACACAGGGAGAACACACCAACTCCTCACAGAGAGTCACCTGGAGCGGGACTAGAACCCACAACCTCCAGGCCCTGTGTGACTGCGACACTACCTGCTGCGCCACCATGCCGCCCTACTCTGTAGACAGAGATCAGTAAATGTTTTCATGGTTTGCACATCACAACAATGACAAGATGTTGATTTGCTTTTACCCAGTTGCATGCATTGCCAGATCCACCCATTCATTAAAGTTCGAACTCCCCAGTCACAATATGCCATCAAGCTGAGAGAGCACACGCCAGCATGTTTCCTCCGAGGCCTGTGAAGCCAGCCACCATGTCTTTTAGTACTGCCATTTAATAAATATAATTGGACTGCTCAACATGCTTGGAGGAGAACACTAATTGCCCAGTTCTGTCATACTACATAACAGATTCGTGGCTTTACTGGGGATAAAGGTGGCTTTCTTCAGATTACAGGAGGAAAAAAAAAACAAGTAAAAACCCATTTTCCCTGATGTGGGCCTCTACAAAATAAGAATGAATTCCACATAAGCAAGACTGAGCATGCTGGAAAGGTAAATCAGGTCAGTATCCTTCCTACAAGTTCCGCTTTGCAGACAGCTCTTTCAGCTGCTCCCGCTGTTAACACGGCTGTAATTACTCAAACAAGACCTGAGCTCAACTCTCCACAGATTAAAAGGGTCTTACCAGCAAATCCATCATTGACTCATTATTGACTGTTTATGAAAAGCTGTTATTGAGAGTGATCACCCGACTAATTCATTCTGAAAGGCAAGGGAAAGAAGACAAGTAGCGGAGAGGAAGTGGACAAGGACAGACTCCAGATTTATTCAGACAAACATTTTCCCATGGAACCGTTTTACAGATAGAATTCAAAAGAAGGAAAATAAGAATGCAAAAGGAGGGAGAGAGAGAGAGAGAGAGAGAGAGAGAGAGAGAGAGAGAGAGAGAGAGAAAGAGAGAGAGGAAAAAAAATCCAAAACTCAAAACCAAACCAACAAACAAAAAGAATTCAGCCCAGAACATCAACATTCCAGTGGGACTCGGTCAGGGGGAAAAAGGCAGAGGAGAAAGGGTGGAGGGAAAGAAGACAGGCATAAAACAGAACACTAGTACACAGAGAGAGAGGGTGTGAGAGAGAGAGAGAGAGAAAGAGAGAGAAAGAGAGAGAGAGAGATACTGGGGGGACCTACACTACAGATAGGACTACAGGGGACTTATACACTCAATCTCTGCAATGCAAATGGACAAAGCCACACTACCATTTTATATTACATCATCATTTGTGTTCTCTTAGTTCTTTTGTTTCTTCTGTTTTCATTATTTTCATCTTTACAAAGTAAAAAATATATAGAATTAACAAAGGAGACTCTTGCAAATATGGCCATTGACTGTACTCTTCGTATCAGTGGGGTCTGCAGTAGCGTAGCAGGACTGTCATCTGTGTTTGAGTGTGTTTCCGAGAGAAGTGATTACATAGCCTTTTTACAGTAGCAGACCAAAAGAAGCTTTATACAAGAGCAGGCCAGGCATCGGACACCATAAGCATTGACGAGTGGGAAAGGTAGTCAGAGGCTAAAGGTCACTATTTAAAAAAAATTAAAATAAAAAGAAAAAAGGTCAACCAGTCAGTGCCAATGTGCATAATATTCCTAATACAGTCATTCTGAGGTCAGACAGGACAGCAAATTGAAGAGACTATATGTATGAGTATGTGTAAGAGAATTTATAGATTAGTCATCAATGTAAAGATGCCACTTTACTGTATTTTTAAGAATGTAAATGTGTACATTTTCCTCTTTTTTTAAAATTATTATTAGAGTGTTTATTCTGCAACAACAGCAGTTTCCCTCTGGGATCGATAAAGCATTTCTGAATCTGAATCAGAGATCAATACTGGTCTTAAGGCCTTTACACACCAGGTGCAAGATAGTTGGGCATCACTGTGAACATGTGTATGACTAATGATACAGTGGCCCTCAAGAGTACATGGGAAATTGCGCCATACTTCATTTTATACGGAGAATAAAAGTAAAACCGGTGTCATTATTTTAAACAGACCACTCCAAAACTGTCATTTACTTTGTGGTAAACTATTCTCTTAGAAAAGCAGCTGGTGTATGTTCAGATCATTATCGCTTGAGGAGTTTCTTTGCAGACGTCTGTAGGTTTGCATACAGAAATGTTTTGGTGTTGTTCATGCCAAGCTCATCAACACCACAGTAAAAAAAAAAAAACAGACACTGACAATTTGACTTGTGTGCTTTACAGAATCCGGATTTCTTCTCCATGCTTTCTCCAAGCAGGGTACCATCAGCTTAATAATAACTTAAATAAGTGATTTAACAAGTGTCCATATACTTTTTCAGGCCACTGTATGTTGCACAGAGAATGTGATTTATTTTATTTTTTTTGGACAGAACAAAAATCAACATTGGTTCTAGAAACATCCGTTTCCTTTTTGCAAACATTCACAAGTGACATAAACTCAATCGACCAATCCCTGTTGTCTGAGGTGCTGAGGTGTGGCTGACAGCCTCAATTATGGATTGACTGTTTCCCAGCACCTTGGACTATTTGACAAGCATAAAAAAAAGATTAATTTGCCCGTATGTGCTCACAAAAACAGGTCCAACTGTTATGGACATCCAAGCTGTACACGAGTGGTTAAACAGTCTGTACCCTTTTGTTTGTTTGCGACGAACCTGACACACTCCCTTTGCACAATTCAAGAAGAAAAGGAAGCCTTTCTGTCAGATGAGATTGTGCCCATTTGTTCATTTTATTTGAGCCGTGAACGCCGTGTAATAAAACAAGAAAGATGTGTGTGTGGTTTTGAACAAACAAACAAACAAACAAACAGTAATAACGCCTTGCCTTGTGTTCGGTGTGTAATGGCTTTAAGATTGAAGGTCAATATGCTGTCCGGTACAGATGATGAAATCACAGCCAGTTGAAAGCCATATAGATCATTTAGAAAGATATTTTAAACATATGTATTATGTATATGTACATCTTTTGAAACATTATGTTACAAACCCAGTAACATGTGACAGTACATGAGACCCATCTGAAGAAAAACCAAAGCCCTAATTGGATGGGATTAGTTTTCCAAGCGTACGAGGGGTAAAGTAATTATTACCAGTACATCTCAGTGGGTTTTGATCCTGTATAAAGATTTCAGTCATTGTTCTGGAGTGTGTGTGTGCTCCTGTTACAGGAAGGGTTCCTGAGCCTTTTACCTACTGTAAAACAAGCAACAAAATAACCCCAGGTCACATTAATCCCATCAGAATTGACATGTGGGGGAACATTGCGTCATATCTCGGGGGAAAAGGAGTTGTTCACTGGTTTTCTCAAGAATGAAGGAGGTAAAAGAGGCGCTTAGTGATATCTGATGAGGATAGGATAACTGTGTGAAGGACTACCCTTTTGACAATAAGGTCACAGTTGTGACAGTCTAAAAACTTGAGTAGCTCTGCTGTGTATGATCCACACTGTGTGATGGCAAAGCGTGGATGGAGTAGTCCCTCGCATCTCTGTTATTTTCACTAAGATTTCTTATCTACTGCAAATGCACCATAAACATTACAGACGTCTTGTGGAAAAATGACATTACCCCAGCTCCCCATGGGAAACTAATCTCATCCGAATAGGGCTCAAGTCAGAGAAAGGGAGGCAAAGAGTGAGAGAGAGGAGAGAGAGAGGAGACAGAGACAGAGATAGAGATAGAGAGAGCGAGAGAGAGAACCAAAGACCCAGTAAAGAGAGAGTGACACTTCAGATTTGGCTTTCTTTCATGGTGCCTAACAGCTTTCATTACCTATCATCCCCCAGTCCCTGTGATCATGGGCCATATTATCATCACCATCAACACCACCATCATCATTTATCTCTTTCCTTCTCTTGTTCTCCTTCCACACACACACACACACACACACACACACACACACACACACACACACACACAGATAAATTCCTCAGGGGGAAGTTTGACTAAACAAAACACAGATGACAGGATTTGACACATTAACAAGATAAAAACCTGTGTGTTCATGGGACAGTTTTTGTGCGTGTGTGTGTGAGAGAGAGAGAGAGAGAGAGAGAGAGAGAGAGAGAGGGAAAGAGAGAGAGAAAGAGAGAGAGAGAGAGAGGGAAAGAGAGAGAGAGAGGGGGGGATAGAGAGAGAGAGAGAGAGAGAGAGAGAGAGAGAGAGAGAGAATGAGAGAGCGAGAGAGAAAGAGAGAGAGAGAGAGATCTAAAGTGATATAATCAGACAGTCTGTGCTGCTATCAGTAATAAAGTGAGCTGTAATCTGTCTCCTTGCTGATCACAGACCAGAGAAGGGAACATGATTAAGCTCATGTGTTTCTGACAAGTCTAACTGGCTTTATTAAACCCTTCTCTCGATCACGTCTGTTCCATACAGACCAGGTTTAACAGCCCTTCAACTCCAAGCCCATCCCCTTAAATCAGAGAGGACTACTTAATGACCAACGTGCCACCAAGCTTAATGCTGCATATCCATCCGCCACCACTATAGAGTAGTATATGAGCAGCTGTAATGGGAGTCATTATTGAAAGATGGAGCGGAATTAAGGGTGCAAAAACAGGAAAGGAAGAAAGAAAAAGAATAAAAGCTTGATGCTGCATTTCCTCCATTATCTATTCATGTATGAATCACGTAGCAAGACAGGAGAAAAACGGGAGTGGAAAATCAGAAACAACAAAAGGCGGCAAATAAAAAAATCACTATATAAAAGTAAACAAAAATCCAAAAAATTACATTTGAATTTTTGTGTCACTAGGTTTAATGCTGCATATTCATCCCACACCACTGTATTCACAGCTGTGATGTGAATTATTACTGAATGATAGAGGGGAAAGGGATGAAAGAAAGAAAGAAAAAGAAAGAAAGAACGAACAAAATCTTAATAACTGACTCGACACCAGGATAAATGGTGCACATTCATCTGCCAGCACTAAAGACGCAGGACTGAATGATAAACTGGAGAAAAGGACACAAATACGAGCAAAGAAAGAAGGATAGAAGCAGAGGCAGATGGAGTTCTGTGTTCTGTTCTGTACACACAGCTTATGGTGCAGGACTGCAGACAGAAAAAAGCATTTGTATCTTCCATTTCCCCCAAGCAACTGTCAAAATAAAATGGTGGCTGCTTCCACTTTGATCAAGCGTGATTTCTTCAACAAAAGCGCCGCCGTCAGGTTAACAACAGCACCCCGTGTGACACTGAAGAAACAGTAAGGCGTTTTCTATTGCTCCCTGTGTTTCCTTTTCTCCTGTTTCTGAGCCAAAGAGCTTTTAGTGGAGCTGTGAAAAGGGCAGACTGAGTGACCTGATGGTCTGTCAGGACTTGGACTCTATGGAACAGCAGACATGACACACACAGACACACACACACACACATACTCGCTCAGAGAGAAATGGTCATGACCTCTCTTATAAATTCTGCCATCTGATAAGTGTCTTAGAGTGAGGATAGTGGGAAAATTAGCAATATATAAATAGCAATGAGTAAATGGATTAATGATGGAATTACAGCAAAAAAGTGTCTGTCTTGAAATAGCGTTTGTCTTAAACTTTAAAAACTCTGTTTGTGAAACTTCTGGATAAAGTTGTGTGTTATTTGTTCTTAAGATTTTCTGAAAGACACATGCACAGCCACACCCACACACACACCCACACACACACACACACACACAAACACAGACTCTTTGTAGCTCTGTTGCAGCAATACAACAACAGAATGAAGCGGAGCAGAAGCGAACAACAGTGTTATCACGAAATAAAATGCCTCTTATGCTCATTGGCTTTTCATCAGCTACCAACTGAACCTCCTCCTTGCCTCCACAGTGGGGAACATGCATAGGCCCAACGAGGATCACCCTAGACCTCCCGGAACACTACAGAGCCCTCCAGAGCTCTTTTTACCTTCTAGAACCAAATACCTTCTATATCCAGGACAATTGTATATTCAGGAAACTTCTAGAAGGCCTGGGTGGGAGACTCTGGGACAAAGGGAGACAGAGGAGGGCAAGGCACCTCATCTGTCTGAAGAGAAAGAGAAATATTTACAGCCACAGCTCTCAGATGGCTTCGGATTTTCACACTAGAAGCTCGACAGAGAAAAAGAAAAGGGCTACAGATTCCTGTATAACAAACCAGAGAAAATAAAAAGGGGAGAGAGAGAGAGAGAGAGAGAGAGAGAGAGAGAGAGAGAGAGAGAGAGAGAGAGAGAGAACATAAGAGATGTTCAGAACTGTTTGCCATTTCCAAGTGATGGAAAAAGCCCAGGAGCGAATGAATGCAGCTGATTGATAACATAGTTGATAACGTTATGAGTCTTTGCTAACTCCAACTGTTTGATATTGTTGGAAGGATAAACAGAAAAGAAGACCAGAAATCAGACAAGAGGAGGAAAAAACGAAGAAGGAAATGTCAGAAAGACATAAAGCAGGCTGTAAGATGAGCTCTGTTGGGCGGGGTCATGTATAGAGGTGGAGTTTATAATCAGAGGGACAGGTCCAGGTTTGTGAAGTTGGAATGGCTTCAGAACTTTGCATTTCAATGGGGGTCCCTGGTTGGCCAGTTAGAAGACGAGGGGGCGGAGCTACCAGATATAACCCATTTCATCCTCTTTGTCATCCTCTTCATCTTCATCGTCCTCGATGGCCCCGCGGGGGCGGAGCCGACCGCGTTTCTCCTTCTGTCTGCGCCGGCCGTGCTGCTGTGGTTCCACCTCCTCCTCCTCTTGGTCATCGAGAAGAACCACAGCTCCTCCACTGCCAAAATCCCCCGAAATCTCCTGATCCTCTTCTACACACACACCCACACAGACAAAGGTTTATTATACAATGCCAAGTCATGGAGTCATACACATAACACATATCGTTGCTGTTAAATGAAAACAAATGAACACAACAACTGTCCTTCAGATTAATGACTGATTAATGGACCAATAGAAATGCTCCACAATCACTTGGAATAAACTCTTTACGTTGACTTCCTCCGAAAGGTATAAAGGTTTTTTCAGTCTCCTGTAATGTTACTGTTTTTGGAGATGCCCGTTTTTTATTGGACAGCGATCATATTCAGTAAGCACATTTATGTAATAATATATCTAACATATTTAATGCCCCATTATATCCACATGTTCAAAAGATGTAAACACTAACAAGCTGGTATACCCATAGTAGAAACTGATGTTCAGTTGTGTAAGCCCTGTTCCCATAATCTTCATAGAAAAGCATAAAATACACTGGGACACACTTGAGCAGCAGCAGGCAAGCCTAAGATCACCCTGCTCAATGTCAAGTGCAAGCTGGAGGGAGGGGTATTAAGCCCCACCACCACAAGTGTGCTCCATTTTAGCTAGAAGTTTGTTTTCTGGAACTGTAGAGCACCATCCATTGCCTTAGTAATCGGATGGAGCAGATGTTTTCCAAAACAACTGATCCAACAGGTACCTAATGTTCTTGTGCATGAACTGCATGAGAGACTCATTGAAAATATTCAAACATGTAGTCTGCTCGCTGCTTTGGCTTGATATGTTGAAAGACATCTCTGTGCATGGCACTGTGCTGTATATGTAACAACTCGTATTTAGTAATCTTTTTCTAAGGTCAATGCTGATTTACTGTAGTTGGAGTAATGTTTGGTCTGGAAAACCTATGAGAACTAATATGCCCACACATACACACACACACATACACACACAAACACAAACACAAGGGGTGGTGAAATGGGTCGATGCAGGAGGAACAGCTGTTAGATAGATATGAGATGGGGTGAGGGAGATGAATGGATAGCCAGTAGAGCAGGAAAAGAGAACGGCATTATTTATCTATTATAGTCTTTTACTGTGATGGGACACAGCGAAACAGCACTGTTTTGACTTATGGGCCTTCAGATATCTCATAAAACAAGCACACTACATTTTCTGCATGCACACACACACACACACACACACCACTGTACAAGTCCATGTGCTTCCCCTAGACACCCTATATTCCATAACGTCAGTAGGTGTCTCAAAGGGCACAGCCCACAGCAATCAGCGCATGATGTTATGGGCCATGAGTGTACGGTATTGTGTGCTTTAATGGAGCAATTGCAGTGTAATCACTAGAGTGTGTTACTGGGGGCTATGGGGATGTAACCTACCGCAGATGGGGTTGCCTTGTTTTCTGGACCCTGCGATCTCATTGCCATATTTGTCAACACACCAGCATTGCCCTGTACTGCCATGACACTGTGTAGCCTTAAAGTAGCCATCTTCTGTACAGCGGGGTATATACGCTCCTAGAGAGAGAGAGAGAGAGAGAGAGAGAGAGAGAGAGAATGAGAGGGAGAGAGAGAGAGAGAGAGAGAATGAGAGAGAGAGAGAGAGCGAGAGAGAGAGAGAGAGAGAGAATGAGAGAGAGAGAGAGAGCGAGAGAGAATGAGAGAGAGAGAGAGAGAGAGAGAGAGAGAGAATGAGAGAGAGAGAGAGAGAGAGAGAATGAGAGAGAGAGAGAGAGAGAGATTTCAGTTAGAAGGGTACAAAGTCTCATCCTGTCTGCAACTTTTGCCAATATCCCAGTGCCATTTTTCTATTGACAGGTTCCAGTCAACCCTTAGGACTGACTTGCAACGTCAGACAATGAAAATCTTTTGTAGAAATGTAAGTGATGTTCATTATTTCCACAAATGACCAAAGAATAACTTAAAGGCAGCTATTGTTGTCAAACCTTAAATGCAGAAAACCTCCAAACAGCTTAAATGGAATGACAAGGCTTTGACAAGGCAGCATCAACATGATACATTAATAATATAATACAATTATACATCTCACAGTTGAGTAATTGGAACACAACTTTCGCAGGTATTAACATGCATTAAATCAACTTTTCAGATACCATTGTTGTGCTACGTTGCGAGGTCAGAGATGAAACCCATCAAAACATTTCTCATTATTCTAAATCGAGAAACAAAGTAGGAGAAGTATTACTCTCTTCTGCACCTTACAGCTTATGTGCACATAAGTGCCTCCTCTTACATGCTGTTCAGCTTTACACATGTAGCTCATTAGCATGCACAGGAATGCAGATTCTACCAATGTAATCACCTCCACAGTTCTGCTAGGGAAGTTGAAGAGGAGTTATTTTATTATGATTTAAAGGTTATGATAATTTAAGGAAATTTTATGGGTGCATGCAAGGTCTGGTTCTGTGGCTAGCTTGAGGGGTCAAAAAAAAATAAAAGGGGCTATAAGAAAATGTAGTGGTGTTAATAATATTTCTCGTTAAAGGAGCATTAATACTTTAAGAGCGTTAAACAGTACGCAATGTAAATTGAATAAATATTTAAATAATAATTGAGTAAAGTGCCTGAAATGCTGAATGCTGGTATTAAACACTGAATGGTTAAGCTCCTCCACCTGCTGCCCAGCATCAATACAGATACCAGAGAAGAATGGGCAAAGGAAGACTCCTCTTTCTTTAGCATCCGCCTGAGTGGGACAGCTGCAGCACATCACTGGCCTTAGGGACTGGATATAAAGAACACTGATTGGATTTCCCTTTCTAAAATGTGACTCCCACACACGAGTGCACACACAAACACACTAGCACGCGCTCAGGTTGTTGTTTTCCAGGCAGTGTTGTCAGCTGAGCTATGAAACACTTATGATTGTGCTGGATTATTGATGCCCATTGGGCTGCACAGGCCCGGGGGCGGGCACTCGGGGCTAAGGTGTCAGCCAGAGCCAGCGTTATTGATCACTGAGGAAAATATCAAGTGCGGATGCACATAAATCACACTGAGAGCCATTAGAATTCAAATCAATTATAACTATACTCCTGCAAGGCTTCTGCAGCACACGCACGCACACACACTCACACGCACACAAACACGCACACAGAGTCTGTTGCTTCTAATGGATGTTGGAAATTAAAACCTGTTCGTTATATTAGGTGAAATAAATCTCAGGCTTAATGACTGACAAGTGTAAACCCACCTATGAGAGCCTTCCGTCGGCTTTGAGCATGAATCCTGTTCATTTCGTTCTGACAGGGCAGACCTGCAGAAACACACACACGCACACATACACACACACACACACACACAACGAATAGCCATATTCATAAATGCATTTCAAACCTGGTTAATCCAATGCCAAATAAAATTACTCTCTCTCACTCTGTCTCTCCTTTGAGCCTCTTTTGCTCTTCCTCTCTGCCTTCTCTTTCTCTCTCTGTGTTGCTCCCTTCCCCCACCCTCTCTCTCTCTTACCCTCTGGCTTCTGGAAGCAGTAGCACCACTCATTGTTGGAGAGTTTTCCGTCTTTAAAGGAGTCACAGGAGTTGAAAAGTGGCCGCATGCACAGCTCATATTTGTCCAGGTAGATAGCACTGAGCTCTGATTGGTCAAGCAATAGGTCATAGTTCATGTCCAGCTTATTGAACATCCAACCAAGAGAGTCTTTACATATGGGCAGAATGCTGGTGTCAAAACCTGAGAGAGAGAGAGAGAGAGAGAGAGAGAGAGAGAGAGAGAGAGAGAGAGAGAGAGAGAGAGAGAGAGAGAGAGAGAGAGAGAGAGAGTGAGAGAGAGAGAATGAGAGAGAGAGAGAGAAAGAGAGAGAGAGAGAGAGAGAGAGAGAGAGAGAGAGAGAGAATGAGAGAGAGAGAGAGAGAGAGAGAGAGAGAGAGAGAGAGAGAGAGAGAAAATGTATAAAGACTCCACCAATAACAGCATAACACTGTTAGAGCAAACACACACACACACACACTACATACGTCCTTGAGCGTTGTCATTGGGAGACGTCTTCAGATCTCGGTTGGCGTCCAGGTGCAGCACACCAAACCAGTCCTTCAATCTGGAGGCCAGACTCCTCAGATCAGCATCACTGCAGGCTACACACACAAACACACACACACACACACACACACACATTAAATGTACAAAAAAATACTGTTTTTTTACACTGGGAAATTCCACTGGAAACAGAAAAGCATCATTCACCCTGTAAAATTACAGCAATAAAATGAAACTCATTTTGCAAAGGTCAGAGTTCAAATTTCATTTAGTTTACCCTCTTTCAAAATTGTCCATTAAGCGCAAATAATGTACTTTTCAGAAGATATTTCTGGGAAGATGAAATAAAAAGAAATCCAATTGCACAAAATTAGAGAAAGTCAAGGAAAATCATGTGAAATGACAGCTCCCATTTACCGGATTCCTGCTGGTGCTGTGGGTTCAGCCCCTCATAAAGAGGTTGTGAGTTTAACTCCATGGTCCATTTGTAAGCTGCATTATGTGATCCAGGAGTTTTTGTGCTTAAGTAATATACTGAAGTAATCAAACGTATTGACATTCTCGGGATATTTTCAGACATGAACAAGTATTTATGAGTACTCAGTTTTTTGTCTCCAATTTAGCTTTTTACAGTTCTACACACTGTTTGGATCTGCCACTTGCACAGGGTGATACCAGCCTGGGAGGGTGGTGGCTTGCACATGTTCTGAGAGAGGTGAAGCACCACCACATCTATCTAAACTGGACAGCTCAATACGCTTGGAGGGGAGCACTAACTGCCAATTTTGTTTCCACACACTGTGAGTGATGAGGGAAAAAGGGGGGTCATTCACAGAGAGTGAAACCAACAACCTGGTTGTGGCACAGTCATAAATGAATTCACAATCCTGTTGCTGTAGAAACCATTATGAACTTCAGAATTATTATCAGAGGCAGAGATTTTACCACTTAAGCACACCAATGAAAATCCAACAAGAAATTAATGCACTGTTTTATTCTACATTCAGTAACAGAGATGCAGGTTATTAAAAACAATCATTTTAGAGTGCTAATGTTGCCCGCAGAGCATGTCAAAAAGTAGACACTCGAACACACAGACTAGACGTACACATCATTTTCAATGTGAAATCCCTCCAGACATTTAAGCAGAAAAAACAGCTCAGGCTCTCAACCAGAGAACAACATGGATGCTAACGGTGGAAGAAGACAGAAGCCAATAAACAGCCTGGGAGAAGTACCTGCCAGCAATCAAAAGCTGTGAAGTAGTGCTGAAGGACAATAAAGTCAAAACATCATTAAATGAGTCTCCACCAACATGGCTTCCATTACATTTCACCTGTCTACCTTTCATTTTCATCAGCCAACACACCTCAGACTCAAGGTCCTAGATTTTTATTGGCTATTTGGAACAAGAACGCTGGAATTCCTTCTTGTGCCACACTCACTTAGAGGTAAAAAAATAATCAAAGAAGAAAGAGGGAAAGGCTAAACTACAGAACCCAGTTGCAACAAATAAAGAACATGGAAAAGGCAGATGAAAACATTGAGCAATGCAGTAACAACAAAATTAACAAGAAAGTTGGGGGGAGGACCCATGAACCTGGAACTTCCTCAAACAATGAAACCAAACTGACACTCAGTGCAGTGAAGTACAGGTCTGGTATGGTGCTGAAGCTATATGTGAGATGCGGTGGCACAATGGCGAGAGCCAGCACTCCTTTGACCACACCAACAGTATTATTCAGTTATTAACCTTCAGTTATTAAGCACTCTGGCTAGCCCTTGTGAGGACATTAAGGTATGAAAAACATTGGAATACTGCCAATGCTTTGGAATGGATTTTAGGAAACCTTACAGGACGTGATGGAGGCTGTGCATTTAGTTCCCTTTTAAAAGCAAATAATATCATTATTTGGCAACTAATATGAAACTATTATAAATGTTATGTGGTCAAGAGCAAGTCATGTATATGCACTTAGGCTTTAAATTAACCAGCATATTGCCCTGGAACTGCAACAGAAAAAAGGGAGTTCATTAAACAGCATGAAAAGTGCAGAAACAGTTGCTGAAATCTCACTGTAATAGTCCTATTGGGTAGAACAGAGTGTCTAAAGTACTGTAATATACAGCTGTAATAACAAAAAAAAATCACTAGTCCAATAACCATAGACATTCTGGTGTCCTACTTTAAACTCTAAAATACTTTAACCCTAGATTTGCAAGTACACAATGTGGTGCAACTAGAATCGTAATTTTGCTTCCAGCAGCATCAGCAGCTTAGCAATTTAACAGCATGAAAGTAGCAGTAACGCCGCTAAAAACAGTGAACACTTCTGAAAGTTGATCAACTGAAATAGAACAGGTGGTGGAGAGTTAATCGACGTGGGCTTTTTGTCTGAGCCACTGTCATTCCAAATGTCTGTGAAAGATACTGTGACCAAAGGTTATTCCTGGATTTCCCAATAAACAAACAAAACAAAACAATGCTAACAGTTGTAAATTTGTACATTGTGTTATTATGCCACAATATGTTAAATATTTAAATGTTTTATCTAATTTTGACAGGAATACAATGTATAATATGGATTCTATAAATACACCTTGTATCCTATATGATCAAACATAGGTTTTCTGGTTTTAATATCTCCACAAAAACATGAAACAAAATGTGACCCCCCTCTCCAAGCACTGGACTGCAGAGTAGTGACACAGCATTATCTGGAGTGATGGAGCAGGGATGTACCTGATCTCACTAATGTTCTCATGACTGAATGCCAGTATGTCATCACAGAAATGTTCAAACACCTCGTATAAAGCCTTTCCAGAGGAGAGGAAGCTGCCACTGGAGCAAAGGGGTAAATCCTCTCTGTTAATGCCCTTGATTTCAGATGAAACGGATGAGGATGTGCCAGATTGTGTAGTCACTGACTGGACACACATCAGATTTGTGGTCATGTGATCTAAATGAGTTTGCTCAGATTGAATTCAGGTGCCTGTGTATATGCAAATATTCAAGCAGTGGTTCACTTGAAGTTAGAGCCCGTAATGTAGAAGCTCTTTTATTATAACACCTGACAGCTGCTCTGTGCAACGAATTCCAACGAATCTGAGCAAACACAGTGCTGGAACTTTGTTCATTTGTTGTTGTTCACGATGCACGTGGACCCTCACATGGTGTTAATGATTAGAAAGTGTCAGTCAATGGTAAAGGAGCATTTGGATGAATCTGATCAAGATATCTGAATTGCCTTACTGTTAAAACAGATTCTATAAAGTTATATTTCTGTTCATTAAAGGTACATTTGAATGTACCCTCAGACATATAACGGTGGTCTTGAAGGAGAACCGCACTGATATTTCATTGGCGTGGTGAATGAGCAAATTTAAATTGTCATTTGAAGTGTCTTGATATAAATGGCTCCATTCCATATAAACACACAAAGTTGTGAGAATAGGAACCACACTAAAGTGTTTAATATGACTGCACTCATTGTAAGTTGTGACCCCTGCTTCCTACCACCCCTCTAAGTTTCTCTACAATGAACCATTTCATATAAAAGGCAGTTTAATACCTTTTTGTACATTGTTTGTAGTTTAATTCTCAGATATCAGAACTGTGTCAGCATCCTTTCATGTCAGAATCAATGCTCACTTTCTAGAGAAGTGTTTTAAACACATGTCAGTCGTTTGCTTCCAGCGAATCAATAATCTCAGAGACATGACGAGATGAGATTTACCGCTGAGAGCTAATTCTTTTTCACCACTCATGCTGCACACTGCTAATGAGATGAAATCTAACTCTAAATCTAACTAAGGAGAGTATGGAGCTTCAGCCCCAGGTATAAGGTATAAGATACTTTCCCTACAGAAAAACTACAAAAACATACAGAAATAGGCGGGAAAATGTCCTAATTCCTAGAGCATTCACATAATGAGAATTAATCAGTATATTGAAAATTGTTAATAACCTGCTATTTTTGCCACATAGTCAACACCTGACTGTTAAATTTGGTTGTCAAACAGTAAATTATTACAGCACAGTAATGGTTTCGGGCGGCACAGTGGTGCAGCAGGTAGTGTCGCAGACACACAGCTCCAGGGACCTGGAGGTTGTGGGTTCGATTCCCGCTCTGGGTGACTGTCTGTGAGAAGTTGGTGTGTTCTCCCTGTGTCTGCGTGGGTTTCCTCCGGGTGACTGTCCGTGAGGAGTTGGTGTGTTCTCCCTGTGTCTGTGTGGGTTTCCTCCGGGTGCTCCGGTTTCCTCCCACAGTCCAAAAACACATGTTGCAGGTGGATTGGCGACTCAACAGTGTCCGTAGGTGTGAGTGAACGTGTGTGTCTGTGTTGCCCTGTGAAGGACTGGCGCCCCCTCCAGGGTGTATTCCCGCCTTGCGCCCAATGATTCCAGGTAGGCTCTGGACCCACCTCGACCCTGAATTGGATAAGCGCTTACAGATAATGAATGAATGAATGAGTAATGGTTTCCCAAGTTACAAACAGTGTAAATCAACCCTCAAAAGTACATTTTCAAAAAGGTCCAACTGTGGCTCTTAATTGAGTTGTAAAGGTACATTACAGGTATTTCATGTAAAGGCACATCATGTGAGGGGCATGGTTCTACTGTGTCCTAACTGAACCTCTTTAGCATAACATTTACTCATGAAAATGCAGAGATTTTTCATGAGTTCCACATGCTTGGAGGAAAACACTGACTGTCGGGTTCTCTTATTTGTGAGAGGGGAATATAAGGGCCACCTCACCCACCCAGACAGAGTCAGGGCAATTATATTCTCTTGGATTCCCAGCCTCAAGTGGTCTTCATCTTTAAAAGGCAGCTTTAACTGTTGTCATTTTCTCAGTTTACATTTAATTCAAGTAATTCCTTGACATTTTTGTTTCATTGTCTGTAACCGCTTACCCACTTCAAGATTGCGGTGGGTCAGGAGCCTACGCGGAATTACCAGGCGCCAGTCCTTCACAGGGCAACACACTCACACCTTGGGACACTTTTGAGTCGCCAATTCACCTGCCAAAATGTGTTTTTGGACCCTAGGGAGAAACCCACACAGTCACTGGGAGAACACACCAAACTCCTCACAGACCTCACAGACAGTCAACTGGAGCGGGACTTGAACCCACAACCTCCAGGATCCTGGAGCTGTGTGACTGCGACACAACCTGCTGCGCCAGTGATACTTTACCAGTCGTACTGACTGGATTATTCATCAGAAAACCCAGATTTTTAAAACTGAATTATTTGATTGATCTATTATTTCACTATAACTCTGCAGTGTTCAATTTCAGTAGAGAGAGAGAGAGAAAGAGAGAGGGAGAGAGAAAGAAAGATAGATGTGTGAGTCTGTGTATTTCTCATTCAGTAGCTGTACAGAGCTCACACCTGCTGCTGCCTCATACATAAATACCTGCAGGCCAAGTGTGCACTCATGTTGTGAAAGCTGTATGCGGAATTTTCCTTTTCATCCTTCTCCATTCTCTCCCTCTCTCAGTGCTGCCCTCTCTTTATCCATCTCACTCTGTATTCTATACCTCCATATATTCTTTATTCAGCCCTTCTACAAGTTCCCTGTGCGCTTTTTGTTGAATATAAGTGGGATTTTTTTTCATGCCCCCCCCCCAAAAAAAAGAAAACAAAATCCTTAAAACTTAATCACTTAAAGTTGCACATTATAAGTTGCATTTTATAAAAATGAAAATCCATTGATTTTAAGTTGCTAATATAATACTGTACATGGCAGAACTTAATGACTTAATAACTTCATTTAACGTGCTCAGTTGTATTTAGTGCTGCATGCTTGATGCTTCATTGGAAGCTAATGGGCTGTATTTTTAGGCTCTTTCCAGACTAATTAAGCCAATCTCTACTCATTTGCTTATTAAACTACACAATACAGTTGAACATTTGTGGACACCTCCTCATCAAATATCTCTTCTGACATTAAGAGAATTAATAGAGAGGTAGCTCTCCTTTGCTCGGTACCAAATAATCTGCTCTTCTAGAAACACAGAACACAGATCAATTGATTCACAATCCAGTTATATCCATCTACCCAATGCTCATGTGCAGCTGCAACAAAGCATCCAGTTTGATTTCATGCAGTTCTTTAGAAGTTATACAAGCAGTGGGTGCACTGCAGAACTCCTGAGTCCACAATGGGTCACCCTTAAAGCAGTCGAATTCACCAACTACAAGGGATACCTACACATTTTTAGACATACAGTGCATGTCTATAAAGCATCAACATACAATTATGAGAAAAGTAAGCATCTATTCACTTTTCACATTTCACTATTCACATTTTTTTCCCACACCCATATAGTAAAAGAGGAGTAAGAAAGCCACAGTTTAGTTAGCCATGCAGCTAATCAGAATCTCCAGGAGAATTTCAATATTACGGCCAGGGGAGCTGGATTAGAGCTGGAATTCAAGACTGCAGAGCAGAGCTGTAATTTCTTTGGCTTTGCTGAGTAGACTGCAGCACATATTTCCTGGAACAATCAGGCTTTCAAAAGCTGAGCTCATTGTATACTCCTGATTACATAAATAGAAAAGTTAGTAATTGCGTATACAATACTGTCACTGTGCTGTTTTCCCTGCTGGAGGGGCTACAGCAATTTTTCTATTGTGAATCTGAAGAATAAAGCACTCTTTCATATCTGTGTGTGTGTGTGTGTTATATATATTGAAATGTTCCTATGTGTGTGTGCACTGTAATCTTACATTTACAAACTAAATCTGTTGTTCTGTATATTTAGTTAGTCATCAAACCCATACAAGACCACCACAGGGCAGGTATGATTTGGGTGGTGGATCATTCTCAGCGCTGCAGTCACACTGACGTGGTGGTGGTGTATTTGTACGTGTTATGTTGGTAGAAGTGGATCAGACACAGCAGTGCTACTGTGTCACTGACACTCTATTAGACACATCAACCTTGTCAAACCAACTTGCAGATGCAAAGTCAGAGACAGTAGCTAATCTGTTTGCAGTTTGTGTTGGTCAACCTCTCAGACGCTGCTGGCTGCATATGTTTGGTTGGTGACCCATTCTCAGACGTGGTGGTGGTGTATTTGTACGTGTTATGTTGGTAGAAGTGGATCAGACACAGCAGTGCTACTGTGTCACTGACACTCTATTAGACACATCAACCTTGTCAAACCAACTTGCAGATGCAAAGTCAGAGACAGTAGCTAATCTGTTTGCAGTTTGTGTTGGTCAACCTCTCAGACGCTGCTGGCTGCATATGTTTGGTTGGTGACCCATTCTCAGTCTAACTGTGACACTGAGGGGTATAAAACTCCAGCAGCACTGCTGCGTCTGATCCACTTGTACCTGCACACCACACACTAACACACCACCACCATGTCAGTGTCACTGCAGTACTGAGAATGACCCACCACCACATCACACCTGCCCTGTGGTGGTCTTCTGAGGGTCCTGACCAAAGTGGGCTAACAATGTATGCAAAGCAACCAATAAATCACAGTCTGTAATCACAGAAATACCACATGCTCTAGTATGGGCAGTGGAGCTGATCAAATGGAAAGTGAATGTAGAGAAATGGGTATCATTTTTTAATGTTTTGGCTGATTGTTGTATAGATAAATGTGCCATCAATTGAAGAAGCAGACTGCCCTACAATCTGTTCAAATTTCATGGTGGATTTTTTGGAATAGATAACTGCTGCATGAAGTTTCATTATAAGTAAAAAACTTTTTTCTTCTCCTGTTAATGTACCATTTTGGAAATACGACTTTCTGTTGTGACAGCGACGACAGCAGACCCATAGGAACTCACCAGGCAAACGCTGTATATGTGGGGGATATTTTGCTGTGTGCTGTGTGTTTGCATGTGTGTGGGTGGGCAGAGATATGTTTGCATGTGTGCTTCGGAATGTTGTGAGTTCTGAGGTACATCTTTATCTGAAATTAAGTTGTGGATTCGGGAAGACAATTTTTTGTCAGTAACCTATATGAATCCTGGCCACGGAGAGAATGCAGGAAAAAACAGAAAGAAAACAAGATAGCAAATGTAATCCCATCCATTCTGCCGGGGGAACGAGTGAGATATCAGTGGGGTATTGTATATGTCATTCTCCTTTGTGTGTATGTTTGTACGTGTATGTGTGTGTGTGTTCTGCAGTCCAATATCTAGCATAAAGCTCCAACACACCGCTCGGTACGCGAGAAATGGAGGTGTTTCGTTTTCCCCAGTGGACAACGTCACAAGGGAGAAAATAGTAATAAATAAATCAACAAATGAAAAATAAACTGCCACAGGAAACCTCATAACTTCTCAAACAAACCAGGACCCTGTCTCAGAGTGAAAGAACAGAGTTAGCAAACATGTACTGCAGTCATGACAGAAAATTTAAGCTGAGCTATCAAATGCAGATAAATAAAAGAAAAATAAGGGATAATAAAACTGAAGCACAAGCCTTTCTACTGGGGGGTGCATTACGGCTCAGTTCAGATTGAAATCTGTTCCTATTCCTATTATCGACTACCGAGAGACCTGTAGAATTCCGAAGTACCCAAGCTGAATTTGGTTACTCATCGTCTTGGGTAACCAAGCGTGCCGACCTGGACTGTATGGACTGTTAAACACGATCATCACAGATTCGTTACTCAAACGACTAAAACTCAACTATGGCATAAAAACCCACTGGCTGAACTCACACTACCATGTTACTGTTGGATAGGAAGACATAAAGGCTAATGTACTTCGGTGTATTTGGGCCAGGGGAGATCTTTAGTATGAGAAGTTAGAGTTTTCTTAGTAACTTTTTAGTGTTTACCTGAAATAATATTCCAACCACCAGCTACACTGTGTTGCAAAAACTTAAAAATGTCTGACTCATCATGCTAAAGTTAAATCAGAACTTGAAGCCTCTCTCTTGCTTTTGTAGTTTTATGTTTTATTACTTCTGATATACAAGTATCCAGAGCGTCCAGGTACTATGCCCAAATTCATGGGTCCATTATGTGATGGGAAGTGGACACAGGAACAGGATGCAGAAATTCTTCAAAATTGTAAGAGCACTGTCTCATATCACAAGGGCTTGCCCCATTGATTTGATCCCTAGTGGTGCCAGGAGCTCTCACTGGGTGGGTTGATTGCCCTTCCTCTCCTTCATCACATAGGATGATTCTAGCTAGTGATGTCTTCTTACATAACTGGCAGTTAGCATTCTATAGGCAGTTAGCATTCTATATCAAACACCCTGAACTGTCTGTGCTGTGTCAGATGGGTTTCGTAGGTGTCTCGAAGAGAGTGCATGCATGCCCTCATTATCCCAGGTTGGTGGCATTATATACCATAGGTCTAAGCTAACAAGTAACCTTTCTAAGGGCTTTTTCACACCTGTAATTTGTTTGCTCTGGTCCGATTCAGTTTAGCAGTTCATGATCTTTTTTTCCCCTTTGTTTGGTTTGATTTTACACAGGGGAAATTCAAACACATCAAAATGCATCTTCTCAGAACTGGGACAGAGGACATATCTCAGATAAGCTGCTAAAATGTAACAAGTTCTCTGTTTACCTGCTCTTCTGCATGCCATATGCAAACCACACCTGGCTACATGAGCTATTCCGCGCAGATACGCTGTGTACACCTGATAGTCGGGTCGCACCAGTGCTTGTTTGGGAGCGGTGCACATGTGAAAAAGCCCTAAGTGTTTGCTCTAGACTATAGCGGCAAGGAGTAAGAAGAGAGCATAAGTGGCCTAGTCTTCACTGTATGGGCAGGACAGCCATCAATCTCTTTGCTAATAGAGCTGGATGGCAGTTGGTGTTCTTCTTCAAGAGTGTTATGCTGTATAATGACAGCATTAGAGGCAAATTGAAAAGATGAAAGGGGAAGATAAACCTAGCCAGAAAGAGGAACCGATGATGATTAAACTGAGGTAGAAACTTAGATATAAATTTAACCCCCTCAAACAAAATAAACAAACTAATAAATGTTGGAGTATTTCTTTAACTACATGAGTCAAGCAGTGAGGTATTCCTCCATCCTATCTGTTTACATTTTTCATAAAAAAAATCAATAAAGAAACTCATATAAAGACGCAAATTTGAAACACAGATAAAAGTTGGTGTCAAAACTGACCTGCTACAAAACAAGCCAAACTGCAGTAAAGCCAGTGCGGTAGAAGTGGCGAAGTGAAATGTGGTAAAAGAGGTGAAGTTCTGCAGTAAAGCTGTTTAAAGTGCAATAAAGCTGAGGAAAGCTTGCTGGGCTGATGGCCAATCAGTGTGAGACTGTGATGATGGATAAGCACTTTGTCTCTTTTATCCCCACAGGCTCCATAATGCTGTAGTAATTAGCCCAGTGAAAGGCCAGCGGCGCTTATCGGAAGGCAATGGAATGCAGCTGGCAGAAGGCAGAGTGCAGCTGAGAGAGAGAGAGAGAGATTACCACTGAGAGAGGTTATGATTTGGGGAGAGAGGGAAAGAAAGAGGCTATTATCAGGGAGGAAGAATTTGAGTAGAGGGGTTCTGACTGAGAGACGCAGAGAGGCAGACTGGGAGACGGAGACTGGACGTGATATGAGGGGGGTTATTACCAAATGTGAAAAGTTATGACTGGATGAGGGAAGTTACAACAGGGAGAGTGGAGAGATGTTATGACATGGAGATTTTAATGTGGAGAGAGGTCATGATATAGAGGTTTTAAAGGGAGTAGATGTTCAAAGTGGCGGGGAGAGGTTGTGATGGGCAGAGATTTCTGATATGAGGTTAAATAGGAATTGACATTGTGATTTCATGAGCAAATCTCTAATAAACAGAAGCTATGACAACATAGGAGACACAATGATGTGGGGGTTAGGGCTAGATGAGAGAGGTTTTCCTTTTTATTGAAGATGTTATGATTATGTTACAGTAGTTAAGATGGGTGGAGAAATTTTAACTGAATGATAGAGGTAATAAATAAACAGAGACACTATCGTGGATATGAGATGTTAAAATTTGAAATTTGTGACTGTATGAAACAGAGAGAGGCTATGATTGGATGCTTGAGAGAGGTTATGATTGGATGAAAGTGGGTATAATGAAGAGAGAAGTTTTGATTGGATGAGAAATTGTTAAACGAGGAGAGAGGTTATGAATGGATGGGGCAGGGTTTAAACGAGGAGAGGATTTTTGAATGGGTGAGAGAGGGTGTAACGAGTAGAGGAGTTATGAATGGATGAGAGAGTGTTTTAACAAGGAGAGGGGTTATGAATGGGTGAGAGAGAGTTTTAACGAGGAGAGGGGTTATGAATGGATGAGAGAGTGTTTTAACAAGGAGAGGGGTTATGATTGGTAGAAAGAAGGTTTAACGAGGAGAGAGATTATGAATGGATGAGAGAGTGTTTTAATGAGGAGAGGGGTTATGAATGGGTGAGAGAGGGTTTAGTGAAGAGAGAGGCTATGATTGGATGAGAGAAGGTTTAACGAGGAGAGAGGTTATGAATGGCTGAGAGAGTGTTTTAACGAGGAGAGAAGTTATGAATGGATGAGAGAGTGTTTTAATGAGGAGAGGGGTTATGAATGGGTGAAAGAGGGTTTAACGAGGAGAGGGGTTATGAATGGATGAGAGAGTGTTTTAATGAGGAGAGGGGTTATGAATGGATGAGAGAGGGTTTAGTGAAGAGAGGCTATGATTGGATGAAAGAAGGTTTAACGAGGAGAGAGGTTATGAATGGGTGAGAGAAGGTTTAACAAGGAGAGAAGTTATGATTGGATGAAAGAAGGTTTAACGAGGAGAGGGGTTATGAATGGATGAGAGAAGATTTAACGAGAAGAGGGGTTATGAATGGGTGAGAGAGTGTTTTAACGAGGAGAGAAGTTATGAATGGGTGAGAGAGGGTTTAACGAGGAGAGGGGTTATGATTGGATGAAAGAAGGTTTAATGAGGAGAGGGGTTATGATTGGATGATTGAAGGTTTAACGAGGAGAGGGGTTATGAATGGATGATTGAAGGTTTAACAAGGAGAGAGGTTATGAATGGGTGAGAGAGGGTTTAACGAGGAGAGGGGTTATGAATGGGTGAGAGAGGGTTTAACGAGGAGAGGGGTTATGAATGGGTGAGAGAGGGTTTAACGAGGAGAGGGGTTATGAATGGATGATTGAAGGTTTAACGAGGAGAGGGGTTATGAATGGGTGAGAGAGGGTTTAATGAGGAGAGGGGTTATGAATGGATGATTGAAGGTTTAACGAGGAGAGGGGTTATGAATGGGTGAGAGAGGGTTTAACGATGAGAGGGGTTATGAATGGGTGAGAGAGGGTTTAACGAGGAGAGGGGTTATGAATGGGTGAGAGAGTGTTTTAACGAGGAGAGAAGTTATGAATGGGTGAGAGAGGGTGTAACGAAGAGAGGGGTTATGATTGGATGAAAGAAGGTTTAATGAGGAGAGGGGTTATGATTGGATGATTGAAGGTTTAACGAGGAGAGGGGTTATGAATGGGTGAGAGAGGGTTTAACGAGGAGAGGGGTTATGAATGGATGATTGAAGGTTTATTGCGGAGAGAGGTTATGAATGGGTGAGAGAGGGTTTAACAAGGAGAGGGGTTATGAATGGGAGAGAGAGTGTTTTAACGAGGAGAGGGGTTATGAATGGATGATTGAAGGTTTAACGAGGAGAGGGGTTATGAATGGGTGAGAGAGGGTTTAACGAGGAGAGGGGTTATGAATGGGTGAGAGAGTGTTTTAACGAGGAGAGGGGTTATGAATGGATGATTGAAGGTTTAACGAGGAGAGAGGTTATGAATGGGTGAGAGAGGGTTTAACGAGGAGAGGGGTTATGAATGGATGAGAGAGTGTTTTAACGAGGAGAGAGGTTATGAATGGGTGAGAGAGGGTTTAACGAGGAGAGAGGTTATGAATGGGTGAGAGAGTGTTTTAACGAGGAGAGGGGTTATGAATGGGTGAGAGAGGGTTTTAACGAGGAGAGGGGTTATGAATGGATGATTGAAGGTTTAACGAGGAGAGAGGTTATGAATGGGTGAGAGAGTGTTTTAACGAGGAGAGGGGTTATGAATGGGTGAGAGAGGGTTTAACGAGGAGAGGGGTTATGAATGAATGAGAGAGTGTTTTAACGAGGAGAGGGGTTATGAATGGGTGAGAGAGGGTTTTAACGAGGAGAGGGGTTATGAATGGATGATTGAAGGTTTAACGAGGAGAGAGGTTATGAATGGGTGAGAGAGTGTTTTAACGAGGAGAGGGGTTATGAATGGGTGAGAGAGGGTTTAACGAGGAGAGGGGTTATGAATGAATGAGAGAGTGTTTTAACGAGGAGAGGGGTTATGAATGGGTGAGAGAGGGTTGTCTGGCTTTTTTTGTGGCTTAGATTAAAACCACAAACAAAAAACAAAACAAAACAAAACAAAAAAGAAATCATAACTGTATAATCCATATGATCACCCAGCTGCTGTGCAACACATGGAGTAGACAGCACACAAATTCATATAAACACACACACATACTCTCACACTTCTGGGACAGATCTCTGAGAGAGAGGCTGCCTTCTGGGCAGGGTGGCGCTTGGCTTGGAATCACTTCATACACACATAGGCACATTAAACTGGCCTGGTAATTCAACAAAGAGCAGCACAAGATTACAGCCAAGAAGTACAGAATCTCTCACACTCTCTCACACACGCACACACACAGAGTTGACCAGGTGCGGTATCTCTAGAGCAGGTGGCTCAATGTAGATCCAGTTGGCCTGAAGCAACTCTCTATCTGCCAAAGTCCAGTCACAGCCAACAGCATATCCACACACTCACATATACACACACACATCATAACCATGCACTGTGAAATAGCACACATTCTCCATCTTAAACTCCATTAAAATCATTCATGTTCAATCTTTCCCTAGCTTCAAAAATACAATGCTCTGTAAAAGTTAGAGACCAATCTTCATTTATTTCCCAGTCAAGACAGACTTTAAGTACAAGGATACATAGAAAAACAATCGATTTGCATGAGGAAGTGTTAAATGAAATGTGACTCCTTACATCCACGCTAACCACAGAACACCAGAACTGTCCCTATCTTAGAAAAGGTACAATTTTGCTTCAGAAGTGCTTCTGTCCATCTTTCCACTGTGAAAACTCATCAGTAAGAATTTTAAAGGATGTTTAGACATTCCCTGTAACCACTGTCTGAGACTGAACTTTGCAGATGTGGAAATATTGTGCTGTAGATTTCTTTAAAAAAGTAAAACTCTCTCAAAGTGAGCTGAAACTGTATTAAAGTCCTGTTCGGACAGCCCACATAAAGCAAAGGATTGAGTAGGGAGCTAGGGCATGGAACGTTAGTGTGATCATACATGTCCTCTTTTTCCCCAGAAATGTCCTCTTTTTGGGATGTGGAAAATGTGTCTGACCAGGATCTGAAAACAGTGTAAAATGGCCAGGATTTCACACTGATTTCATGTCATTGTTGGATTTTGCAGTCAACACACATCCTATGTGAAGATTTATACAACTTTAAACATGTACAACTTAGACCTACTTGAGGTCCACCACCCACCATCCTAACACTCTCCATCTCGTTCTCTGTGCCCAACAGTTTAGTGTGTGTTAAGAGTGAGTAGTGCAGGGTGAGGGGATACTGGGGGATACTTGCCAATATTCATGAATAAAAAAAGCTTTCCCTACCTTTGCGTCATGGTGTCTAACTCACTTCTGACTCCTGCATATTTTAGGTGTTACTCATTGTTTTTTGCCGGCCTAGGAGTGGCATTTTCACTTACTGACTGACTCCTAATGTTTAAATGCGCATGCACAAGTAGGAACTGTTAGTTCAGCCATATTTCACAGAGAGAGCTTAAGGTGGCGCCACCACACTGCCTATTGTTAGTTCAGCCATACTTCACATTCTAAACTGACATAAACCAGAAAAATGTGTTCCTAGCTGGAACCAAAGGACAGTAGGCCCTTTATCGCGAACCGTGACTGAATAATAAGACAGGAACATGCTCCATTTGTGTGTGTTTCTGGGGCTATGTTTGGCTATGCATTGTCCAGAGCCTTGGCTTGGCATTGGTTAGTTCACAAGCTCCTTTTTTAATTTCTGCATTTATTAACTGCCCTCCATATTTTCTGTACAACACAATCACATAATAAAAGCCACATGGAAACAAAGACATTGATATGAAGCACCAAAGCGTCTCCAGACCTTCCAATGACAAGAGGATGTATTTTGGGTTTTACTGCTTATGAAATGCTAGAAACACCTGTGACAATGAATATTTGGCTAATGGCCTTCCGGCAAAACTAGGCTTGCTTAGTTTCTCTTTGCTCTTGTTTTTCTATTGAATAGAGGTTTTCTGCTTTATCCTGATATAAGTAAATAAAAAATACTCTCTCACTTTTGCACAGCATTGTATAACACCCAAAATACAATCATATGGTTTAAAAATACAAACAGCTCTACAAATTGGAGGGTGAACGAGACTGGTATGTGTCTCCATTGTCTCATCTTGCTGAATGTGTATTTATTATTACTATAATGTGATTTTCTTTGCAGAAACTTTACTGCATATAACTCATCACTCTTGCAGGTACCTCCCAGGGCTCAGAGAAAATATTTTATTTTTTTTCATGAGCCAATTTATGAAGCTTTCTGATTCTGCTGTGTACAAACCGCATTGCTGTAAACACAACAATAAAAGCTTCACAATATATTTCATCAGGGTGCCGAATATTGCTTATTTAATTCAGAGATATGTCTGTGAATTTGAATGTGTTGACACACATTCAAATCTTCCAATTCAGGCATACAGAGACCCCTTACCTGAAAACAGCAGGAAAATATACAGTAAAGAAGCCAAAGCAAATGACAACTCTCTCCACCACAAATGGCAAATCTACATTAATATCTAAACCCTACAGGTCTTATTTTTAGGCATTACTTATATACATACTCTATACCAAATTGGCTCCCATACAGTTTATAGTGTATTCTGAGTTGTACTCACAAACAAAGCATGCTATTTAGCCATTGGTGGGACACATTAAGCACAATATATTACAGCAGTCAATGACTAAAATGCTATTTTAACAGGAAACATGTTACTGCATCAAGATTACTTCACCTAATTTAGACCACTATTGTTGGTCTATTCAAAATACATTTTTCACAATTAGAGAACAACTTACATATTCCAAAGTTTCAAAGTCACTGCTCACAACAGTTCAACTTTAACAGTTCAAAACCATTTCAACACAGAAAAATATTCCAGATCAGACTTCTAAGTGAAATATGAAATTTGAAAAAGAGCTGTAATCAAAATCAGAGAACCGTAATCACAGTAGCTTTCAAGAAACTTAGTGATATTCTAGTGTTGAACCAATTCCCCATTAAGAGATTCTGAATCATCCTGTTGTCTTCGCATCTGTCTGACAGGGCTGACCAGAATTTCAATTTTTTTTGAGAGCTTGAATGAATTATCGCCATTGTAAAGCTTCAGTGTTTGATAATCACACTCATGGAACAACCAGCTTGTCTTGCAGTGGCTGAAAGAGTCATCCCTTTGAAGAGTCATTTGAACTAACCATTTCACAGTTTCAGAATGGTAGAATGATTAAGAGCTTTGCTAGATTAATAGGGATAGTAAAATAATCAAGGACATTGTCACCAGGGCCAGATTAGCACCAATTACTGAAGTATCACAAAGTGTTTGCTAAAATTGATTCAAACTTTAATTTTGTTTTATATTTTGAATTGTAGTTATTTTAGAATATTTATATAAAAAGCCTGTATCAGTTCTGGGTGTTGTCATTCATTAATTCATTGTCTGTAACCACTTATCCAGTTCAGGGTCACAGTGGGTCTGGAGCCAACCCGGAATCACGGGGCACAAGGCAGGAACACACTTGGAGGGGACGGCAATCCTTCAGAGGGCAACACGCTGTCACACATTCACTCACACCTATGAGAACACCTTTGAGTCAACAGTCCACCTACCAACCTGTGTTTTTGGACCATGGGAGGAATCTGGAGTACCCGGATGTGAAGGTGTATTGAGATTTTCCAGGAATTCATGGTTATTTCAGAACTACAACGCCAAGCCTCATTCTACCCACACTACAACAGCATGGTTTTGTATCCACAGACTGTGCGTGCTTGACTGACCTGCCTGCAGTCCCGAAATGTCTACTATGGTGCATCATGTAGAAAAGAATTAGATAAAAGTAGCTATGGACTGTGGAGCAGTTCCAGTCTTGTGTACAGCAAGAATGGGCAAAATTTCCACTTGCAAAACTGGAAATATTAGTATCCAGAGTCCCCAAAGGATTAAACAGTGTAAATGAAAGGAAAGGTGATGTAACACAGTGGTAAAATGCCCCTGTCCCGCCATTTTCCAACAACAAAATACATTCAAGTTGGTGAGCCAAAACATTGTAAAAAATGTCCTCATACTTTTGCCAATTAAATAAAAGTTCAAGAGAATAAACAAATGTATAGCATTTTACAAAAAATCTTTTACAGAAACAGACTTTGTAAATTAATTCCATTTGAATGAAAAAAAGTCAATGACATAATTTCATCAATAATGTGAGCTACTGCTATATTTCATTATTTCTTCCTAGGCTGATTTCATTTCTGCATGATGGCTGATCAAGATAATTAAACTGCTCGTTTTCAGTGTAAGACATGTGCATCAAATTAAATGGTAGTGGCACCAACCCATGTGAGAACATACCACCCACCTGAGCACCTACACATGACTGGAGGAGAATTTTGTGTCTCCTACCTTCCAGGTCTTAGTGGGGTACCTAGATTTTATTGTCTTCCCCCAGGGGGTTTATTGGTACTTTCTATGAATACCATCACAGGCCTAGTGCAGAAAAAAAATCTATCTATGTAAAGTCTTTAATACAGCTCTATTCTGCAACCCTCTCAATTCTCAGTGTTATATTATGGCAGTTACTGAACGACCCTCTCAGCTGAGAGATTCTGATAACATTTAACTGCAATATTCACAATTCTGTCTGAGAGTGTAAATTACCATGTGAGAGAGAAAGAGAGAGAGAGAGAGAGAGAGAGACAGACAGACAGACAGAGAGAGAGAGAGGGATATGTTAGTAAGAAAGTGAAAGAAATAACCAGGAAATGAGAGACAGAGTGAGAATAAAAAGTAAATGTGTATGGGTAAATGGGCCAATATATATGTGTATATATGTGTGTGTGTGTGTAAGTGTGTGTGTGTGTGTGTGTGTGTGTGTGTGTATGTGTGTATGTGTAGTCAGAGATGATGGTCTGCTGAAGAAAAACAGTATCTATCTGCTGGCAGGTACATAATCCATCTATGACCCGCAAATATCAGCCATCTTCACACCAACCAGACTCCATGCTGCCCTTGTGATGTAATCTCACTACTGCACCAAATATCATCCTTTACCATCCCCTCTCTGTCTCTACTCCTTTTTCAACACATAAAATAAAGGCTTTTGTGCAGCTATTTGCAAAAGATTTACACCAAACCACATGCGCGCACACACACACACTAAGATTAATATCTTTACACTGATACTAATTACAGTTTATAGAAATAAATAAACTGCCCTGTGTATATTATAACCCCCCCCACACACACACATACATATATATATATATAAAACAAAACAACCTAACCAAATAATGCACAAAATAAATAAATCAAAAATAAACAGGAAGTGCCGTAATGGCATGGTGTAAGATAGAGTCACTCCTGGGGAAATAATTAAATTGACATTAGATCAGAACCCAATTAAACATTTTCACTAATTGGCAGTGTCTGACTGTGCTGGGGATCTGGAGGTGGGGTACACATTTCTGTAAAGGAAGCAGATACAGTTACTAGAGAACTAATGCTGTTATAGAAAATTTGTTATGGAAGCAAATCATCCTGCAAATCCAAAAGTCATTATCCAGGTAAGCAATCTCAGAAAAAAAAAAAAAACCTTTTGCAGGAATATAGTACACCCACTTTCTGTCCTCGCTTCAGAAACGAAAACAATTTAAATTCATCACATGATAAAGTGACAAGGCGGCACAATTTCTCAAGCCTTTACAATTTCTGAGTCTACATGTCTGCAGAAACCAGAGTATGTCCTGGGAGAGATGAATTAGGAAAACTGAACAACAACAGCAAGAACATAAAGACAGATACAGCCATATGCATATGTTCAGACAATAAGTTAAATAGTTTGTTGACTTTCTTTTTTAAGTGAACATAAATTAATAGCCACTGTTCATCCATGGGACAATTTAACAATAAACAACTCATTACACAAGAGAGAAGTGACCAGGCAAATGACTGAACTGTATCTCAAAAAAAAAAAGTCTTGGATAATCCTGACCATATAAGGCACTGAAAAAAACACCTATTTGCATTGGATTTGTTTATCCGGGAACGTCTTTAAACATTTTTTCATGTCTCAGTGATGAAACTCTTGCATCTAGACAGCAATAAAATAACAACAGGACGAGCGAGTTTCTAGTGGGATGTGATTTTCTATCATAAAATATAAAGTAATCCTTTTACACCCGCAGCTGCCTTTAGAGTCAGCCCTTTAATGAGCCCGCCGTCTCACAAAACAAGAAAAAAAAATAAGCTTATGAATAATCACTCAAGCATTTACTGTGTGGTAAAACTTTGACTCCATATTCTACCTAGTGGAGCGTTTCAGGAAAAGAATGAATTAAATTAATGAGAAGAATGAGGTGGCTCATTAAAGGGGCAATTATAATGGCGGATACAGGTATAAAGCCTTATATCATATTTTACAATGATATGACCACGTGAACACAGCCCACTCTAAACTTGGACATCTTCTCATTTTACTGCTGTCTGGATGTGAACGATTTGTCAGTGATTTAAGGCATGAAGTGTTTACAGATCTCACCCTGATAAATCTGACTATAAATCTGAATATGGCAATATAACCTCTGGAGGCTCCGGATCCACCACCACCCTCAGCAGGATATGGCAGTTACAGAAAGTGAAAGAATGAATGAATGAAGTAATGAATGACCATGAACAGGGGTGTCACTCAGCACAATTGACTGGGGGATAAATTATACTGTTCCTCACTAAAATCGCAGTGAAAAAAAGTAAATGTAAAAGTGACTCAACATACAGGGGTTGGACAATGAAACTGAAACACCTGTCGTTTTAGTGTGGGAGGTTTCATGGCTAAATTGGAGCAGCCTGGTGGCCAATATAAGACCATGTGCATCCAATGGTTCAAACATTGTGTCCTGAAGGCGGTGCCATGTATCAGGACGACAATGCACCAATACACACAGCAAGACTGGTGAAAGATTGGTTTGATGAACATGAAAGTGAAGTTGAACATCTCCCATGGCCTGCACAGTCACCAGATATAAATATTATTGAGCCACTTTGGGGTGTTTTGGAGAATCGTGTCAGGAAACGTTGTCCTCCACCAGCATCACGTAGTGACCTGGCCACTATCCTGCAAGAAGAATGGCTTAAAATCCCTCTGACCACTGTGCAGGACTTGTATATGTCATTCCCAAGACGAATTGACGCTGTATTGGCCACAAAAGGAGGCCCTACACCATACTAATAAACTATTGTGGTCTAAAATGACAGGTGTTTCACTTTCATTGTCCAACCCCTGTAACTAGAGAACATGCTATGCAAATTCACAACTTTTCCCATAATGCCCAGCACCTTTCCAAAGCATCTGAGCAGCTTCCGCTCACAGAAAAGTGTTTCTTTGCCTACAGAAAATAATAATAGTACGAGCCAACATAAACGCCAGCCAACATAAACTTCTCATGCGCATGTTCATTCAAAGACAGTCTTTTATAAATCATTCTATTCCAGACTGTTGTTATTAAATTAGGAACTGCAGGAGGTGCCTAATTACACAGTTTTACATTTCAATGTATTATGTGTGTTTATGTCAGAGGAATGTGGAAGTAGTTTTGGTAAATGGTGCAAAACTGAGATTCATACAGTTTCTGTTTGTATTTAAAGAAGACAAAACACAAACAAAATGAACACGATTAATAAAAGTCTCTGTAGTGTTAATTGGTTATTTATTTCACTCCATGGCAGGATATGGCCCACTTTACTGTTAAATCACTTAAGCTATTAGTTTTAAATAGGCTTTTTACTATATCGTCACTCACTGTCCAATTAGAACCATGCATCTCCTTTTCTGTGGATTTGTAGTTTACTACGTTTGAAGACAGCAGCTTCCCTTCACATTCTGTGAACATTTCAAAATGAATGGAATTTCATGAACATTTCTTCTTTATTTAACATTCACTTACATCACATATCCTTCTCTCTCTCTATGTGTGTGTGTGTGTGTGCGCATGTCCTCTCAACTCCAACTGTTTATTTTGATATTGACCTACCAACAACCCACAGAGTGCATGTGAAACATTATAGTTTTTAGCGGTTGTGAAAGAAACACTATGACTTTTTCAAAATTTAGTAAATTGAAGGCAATACGGATTTAACCATGCTTCTCTGAGATTATTTAAATTAACAACTGAAAGTGTTAAAATATTGAAAGATACTGTCAATTTCAGCTCCTAAATACGGCTCCCGGTAGCTGTGGCCTTGTGTTTAGAGAAGTGAGTTTGAGGCCGGAGGGTCGCCAGTTCAATTCCCTGAAAGGGAAGGAAACATTCATTCACGACTGAAGTGCCCTTAAGCGTGGCACCCCACACCGAAACAGCTCTCCGGGCGGCGAGGTTGTTGGCAGCCCCCTACTTCAGCTGTATGTGTGTTCATTCCCCGTAGTGTTTGTGAAGAATTGCTCACTAGTGTGTGTTTGTGTGTTCACTACCACAGATGGGGATCAATCCCACAGGGGAGATCAATAAAGGTGCTTCCTCTACCTTTGCACTTTTAGTCTTATTATATTTAGTCTATTATGTATTGTAGTGTAGAGGATTGTTTTTTTTTGGTAGGTAGTATGTTGTAGAATTGAATGAGCATGTAACATGTATCATGCAACAAGCAAATAATGTGATGAATGGGCAATGTTTTATCAGTTTTTTTTAACCCTGTTCATTCCTAACAGCAAAACTTAAAAACTGAACAAACACACACACACACACACACACACACACAAATGCAGCAGTACTTCTTCAAAACCAAAAAAAAAGCAAGGTTAAAAGAGGTCAACAAGCCTCTTATCTGGACAGAAACAAGAGTAAAACCTAACGAAAAACAGACTTAGGTCAAACATCCAACTACACACATACACACACTCACTCACAGATACACACGTTTGAAGAAGCATGCTGATATTGTTTGAGTGTGCGAACACCGGCAGTGAGCCCGAAGCACACCTTTAAAGTGCCGTTTGATGTATTTCTGGTTCATAACACTCACTCATTCCTTATTAATGCTCCAGCTGAACACACTCCTAGAACAGCACAGACCACTAAAGTCATACAGGTCTGTGTGCTCCTGCGTGCATTCTTCTCTGATATCAACCACAACCTCAGTCGGGTGCGTTACGGTCGGTAAACTGTGTGCTGGTTAATCGATTAGGTTCATTGACATCATTGTCCACCTGTTGGCTTCTTTTCTCCATGGCCAATGTCTTTTGCAGTCCTGTAGCCCTTTATCAACTCTAACAGTCACTGCTAATCACACATTCCCTGTTTACTTTTCTGGATTTATACATAGTAATTCATTTCTGGATTCCTGTGCATGTGTGAAAGGGGCATTTGAGAATTTAAATCAATTGTAGAACACAGGAAGGGGTTTGGTCTTTAAACAAAAAGGGATCACATAGATAATGAGAGGAGAGAATGGGAGGATAATGAAAGACAGGATGAATATTTGTTGAGACTGAAAGACAAATTTTACACTGCAGAATAAAGCCTGGTGAGAAAACCCTGAAAAATGCCAGACAGAGATCAGGTTGAAGCCAAGGCCAAAGGAAGACCGGATAAAGGCCAGGCGGAGAAGCCAGAATACACAGACACTTGGCGCAAGAGTCTAGCCAAGGCAGGATGATTAGCAGACAAGTCCAACTACCTGCCTCTCTCACAGTCAGAAAATGAACAAACTGCACACACACACACACACAAAACTATACTCTTCACAGGACACAGCCTATTACAATCTGTCACAAAATACATCATTTCCACAATGGGGACAGTCCCAATATTCAGAAATATTTTTACCACAATGCATTGATCTACCTGTGCACAAATCCATGGTCATCAATCAGAACGACCAAGAAAAGAAAGAAAGAAATGGAACGTTCCATATTCATCATGTGTTATCATCATACATATTCAACGGCCTGGCAGCTTCCCTGAGACGCGATGGAAAACGGTAATGAATTGGACTCCTCTGGAAAAAAATTCCATCAGGTTTTGAAGATGATGAAGGACACATTGCTGAAGGCTGATGATAGCACGGGAAGATTATTACCGAGGATTTCCTTTGCACTAATAGAAAGCTGTGAATTGGAGAATTATGCACCGCTTTCTGCTCTCTTTCCTTATTTCTTCCCTCTGACATCAGAGAACCCATCGTAGCCGGCGTAATTGCTGGCTGGATTGTCACAATCCGTCGCTGTCCACCACTGATTGTGCTAAGCAGACAGGCATACCCCTGCGGGCCACGGTTAAAGGAAATGCTGACTCTAATCGCCATGACAACCATTGCTCTTCCTTTAAGCGCTCCATTCTGTTATTTTTATTTTATTTATTTATTTATTTATTTTAAGAACATCACAGAATCAAAACTGCTGTCACTCTGACTGTGGGTTCATCACTGTTGAGACAAAGCACTGTGACAAAGTGCCAAATAAATGTAACACATGCAAAGCCAAGTTCCTTAACATTTTCATTCAGAACCATTAATGCTTAAGACGTATTACACCCAGGGGTCTCCCAGTGCTCACTGCTTTTAGTTATTAGACGTTTAAAGTACTAGAATCCTTCTCCAGTCACAGATCCTTCCATTCAGGGGTATGATGCTTTGCCTCTCTGTCAAGGTAAAGGACAACCCTTGTGCATCTTGTAAGAGAAAGCTATTCCTTAAGAGCTCAAGCCGAATCGTGACTTCAGTATCGCCAAGCTACGATTATACATTCATTACACTTTTATACATTAAATTAAATATCTATCAGGTATAATAGAGTCTTTCAGTCATCACATTCAGACTGTGGTTGTTTCTATGCCAGGCAATGAGAGAAACATAGCAAAAATGTAAATTATGTTGTTTATTTCCACTAGAAATATTCACAACAACAACAACAACAAAACTCAACCCATTAAAATCCCAACCATAAATCTACTCTGCTGTTACACACATGAATATATTAATGACTAAAACTTAGAATCCACACAGAATTGCACAGTTGAGCGATAAGTGTGAAATCATTCAGATCAAATTTCTCCATGACTACAGCAGTAGGCATGACTTCAGATTCTAAGCAATGAAGGCATGTTGGCTGTGTCACAGAAGTTGGAATATACAACAACAGATGTGGCCCAACTGAGTCATGCAGCCATACGATGACTGTACATATAAAATAAAATAATATAAAAAAAAACACTAGTGCACACTGATCAGCTGTCTTCAACTGAAAGCACAGTCTTTGCATGAGACTACAGACATGATCCAACTCTTAGAAAGCCAAGCCCATACTCACCAACAATCTGCAAGAAAAAGCACTCACTTATTAACATTTAAAAAGGAAATCCTGCTCCTGTATCAACAATTTTACACAAGAAGGGTTTAAAGATTGTGGCCCTGTTTGTAAGCCCTTTATGGTGTACCGACTTGATCTGTTAATATTTAATAGGTTTAATATATGCCTTTCTTTTACATGACTTTGGTATTACAAATCTACTGTCATAATTACCATTATTACCACTATTGGTTTTGCCTTATTTATACACCATCACAACAAACCAACGGCAATAAGGCAAAAATAAAAAAAAAAACTCCATGTATTAGCCAACACAGCGACTGGCCAAACTTTTTAATCACCTCAGAGAAGTTTAATGGCTTACAGTGATTATATTCCCTGTCTTTTTAAGTTTTAAACATGATAAATTTAACCGTCCTGGCTGAACCAGCTTTTAACACAAGTAAAGAGCTTGAGCACCTTGAGACATGTATTAATCTGCAAAAGCCAACACTGAGCTTAGCCAAATAACTCTGAAAAACTCTAAAGCTCTTTAATGTGAGCGCACATCTAGGACATATATTGTTTTGAAAAATTTCCTCCAGGCTGTGGGAACTAATGCCTTAGAAATGAGAAAAAGCCTCAGGTAATTTACAAGTGAATTGATATCCTCCGTATTTGGGGGATAAATTTGAGAGATTATCCTGCAACCTCTCCAAGTAATAACTCTCATAGGTGTCCACTTACACTTACAATCAAGACTTAATTCGATGAGGTATGCCAAAGAAGTCGCCCAAAAAATATTCCCCTCTTAAACCTCACTTCTTCATTCCATCCTTTAAGAATGGAATAATATTTTTAGATCATTAAATATAGCCACATTACACCCCATTAAAGACATTTTTTAAAGCATGTGTTCATCTGCTCATCCAACATTTCTCCTAAACCCGGAGGTAATGTTAAAAAGTGTCCCGCTTGCAGTAAGGCAGAACAGCAATAGAGAGTTCAAGAGCATATTAGATTATTGAACCACAACAACCACTCAGACCGTTCCTGAAGGCATTTGATAGAACTCTATACTCTATCCAATGAAAGGTATTGAGCACTGTCAGCTTCAGCTCATGTGAGGCTGCTTCAAACCATCACACCTCGTTAATAACGTCCTCTATGTGTATTGTACAAGCTGTGTGTGCTCAGTGGAATGTATGTGTCCACAATGGGTGCACTTTAAAGTAAATGAAGTCAAGGAAGTCATTAATTAAAAGGGGTGTCTGCAAACATTTCGACATATGATGCATGTGGGATCATGAATCACATCATTTTTCTTGTTACATTCTTGTTGGCTGTAGTATAAGGAATGATTAAACGGTAAGAACTAATAAATACATCGATAAATAATGAAATGTGCCCTATTACATAAAGTATTTTTCATAATCACACAGTGAAACAAAAGTGAGCCAAGTTGAAGAACAGACTCTTCCAAGCAAGGTCAGTTTAGTGTAAACAATGACAGTCGTCTTTAACATGCCAATAATGATGAAACAATATCCAAGATGCTTTCAGAGTAATATCTGCAACTGCCAATAAGAATGAGGCAATAGCTGGACTAACATAGCATATTAATAAAGCAACAACAGAGGCTAAGGCTTCATAAGGAAAATATCTGTGTGTGTGTGTGTGTTTGAATTGAAGTGCAGTACAATAATGATCTGCTTCTAAAGTGGAGTCAAGCTCAAATAATCTCTTCTCTAATGGAGGCTAAACACGCTGGATTTAGTCTGATTTAATTAGGAATAAAACAGACCAGCAGACTACAGACGGCACAATGACCTGAACAAGTGAGAGCAAGCGCGAGAGATTATTTTAAACTTATAATTAGCTTGTGTTAGAATCCACTCGACTCTGAAGTCTTCTTCTGTTCAACGCCTTCTTTTCAAACACGGCTGAGATTAACCCACCCCCCCACACCACCCCACACACACACACACACTTCTCTCATGACTGGAGAAGAAAAAAACTACGATTCTGCAGCCCACACAACAGCCTTTAGCTCACTTTAAACCAACAACAAAGATCTTTGTCTAGTTTCCATGCAAATTTCCTTGTGAGCTGCGTATTGTGCCTCATGTATGACCTTTACGTGCACCGTTAATAAAAGTTTGTTGTGGAAGTTGTTTTCTTGGATGTGTAGATGGAAATGGACTGCTGTTTCCATGGCTATGTGTGTTTACCCAAGAGCTGTTGTCTGGGCAACAGGTGCAGTACACAGGTGTGCACACACATGATGATGACCCACAGGTCAGATGTTAACTCCCCATTGGTATGCACCTGAATATTACTGCAGTTCCATATGGCATCACACGCACATACAACAGGGCGCACACATTTGAATACACAGACACACACACGCAAGCCTACATGTTAAAACTGTGTTTAAAGAGTCTTGTCTTGAACAGGCAACACTAGGCATACTAATCAGATCAGCCAGCTCCACCTCACACCTAATAAAAAGCAAGTTCCTATTCATACTGCAGCTCGTTTATTTATTTATTTGAATCGATTTGTATTTGATTTATGAGACTGAGGGGTGAAGATTACATTCAAATGAAGGAAAACCCCACAGAGAACACATTACAGTGACATGACCTCAGCTAGGAGGTGATAAACAGTGTTTATGTCTTAAACAGTTAATAGTAGACTAAGTGACTATGGTTGTAAGGCAACATTACAGTCCATGACAGCACTGTTGATATTAATACAAAAAGAATACAGAACTGGGTTGATGTGTGCAGTGTTATATGTGTGTTTATAACAGCTTTAAACAAGGTTGCATACAGGTTTAGGAAGTTGACCATTTTATCAGCTTCACTGACCATACAGGAGTACTACGTTGTTCTACCATTACACACTGTAGTCCACCGGCTTCTCTGCACACATTTCTCCATTTCACATTGCTCTTAAATGGTCAGGAACCCCACAGGACCACCACAGGGCAGGTATGATTTGGGTGGTGGATCATTCTCAAAGCAGCATGATGTGTTAATGTGTGTCGTGTTGGTACAACTAGATCAGACACAGCAATGCTGCTCGAGTCTCAGTCCAGCAGTGATACTGAGGGCTTTAAAAACCCCAGCAGCGCAGTGTCTGATCCTCTCATTGCCAGCATAACACACACTAACATCTTGATCTACTACCCAAATCATACCTGCTCTGTGGTGGTCCTGACCATTGAAGAGCAGTATGAAGTAGGGACAAAAAGTAATACAGAGAAACAGATGGACGTCAGTCTGTAATTGTAAAACTACAAAGTGCTCCTGTGTGGTCAGTGGAGCTGAGAAAATGGACAATGGGTGTAGAGACAAGGTACGTGTTCCTAATCCAGTGATCGTTCAGGGTCTAATCACAATAGAAAAGCATTAAATGGAATGGGATGCTCTGAAGCGCCTGCACATGAGCTTTTGTTCACTATGACCGACACCAAGTGTTTATTAGACTGTAAATATCTACCAGCTCTGGGCTGATGTGCTCTCTGAAGTAACTGAGCTAAATCGAACGCTTTTGGGATGGGTTGGCCTAGTGTTTATGATCCAGAACTAATCATCCAACATCAGTAGCTGACCTCTCAAATGTGCCCAGGACTGAATGCTATCAAATTCTCCACAGAAGGGTAGAAATTATTACTGCAGAAAAGGGGCTTTGCTTTTGAATATACTTAATTCAGGAAGTAATGTTGAATGAGCAGGTGTCCATGAAAAAAAATCTGAACAGAGGGCAGCCAGTCAGGTTTACAAAGTGGTTCTTTTTTAATAGTGCATGTAATGAGTTGTATAAGTGTGTGTGCTATCATGTACAGATCCCCATTAAAAATGAAATATAAGGGGACAGCCTATGCCAGTGTAAAAGTCCCAATGTCATTGTTCTTTTGTTTGAAATGCAGGCCAGGAGTCAGATTCAAATTATTCTACATTTTAATGAAGGTAACTGTGATGAGCTGACCTCTGATGATGAGGTTAGTGTGATGAGGTGATGAAAGACTAGATTACAGTGTGGTCATGCCTTCATTTAAAACACGCTTGATGTGTGAGGCTCTTTCTGGAGGTAGAGGAATAATATGGTTATATAAAAGACTAAATAACTGTAGTTATAGAGGTTTAAAGCCATTGCAAAATGCAGGCTTTTTGTAAACTGTGTGTAAGTGCTCATATCCATCACTTTTTACCACTCCAAAGCGAAACAAATGATGCACTTTTCACTGCACTACACAAAGTGACATGAAAAACGTTTAAAGCAAGATTCTGTCTCCCTTTTGAAAGTGGTGATAGCTATTTTGATAATTACCTAGCTGGCTGACACCCCAAATTCCATTACCCCTAACTTACCACATACCGTGACAACTATCATGGACTACTAGGAGGGTCTGGACCTCCTAGATGTTTGAGACAGCTGTCTAAGTTCCCAGTATACAGTGGTTTCACTGTGTCATTTGCAGTTATTCTAGGGTGTTAAATGTGTGCTTTATGCAAGTTAAAAATATGTGTTTAACTAAGGTGTCAATGTTTTTTGGTTATTTATGTGTTGCCGTATGTGAGTGTTTGGTGTGTATCGAGGGGTTTTTGCCTCACTTTTGCTGCACAGCCAAGCCGAAACTGCTCTCGTGCCCTTGTTAGGTCCTAACAAAGCGCTCCATTGAGCAATAATGGCTGTGTCTCCTGAATCCTATTGTTGCTTACTACAATAAAAAAACCCAATTTCCAGAAAAGTCAGGACATTTCTTAAAATATAATGAAAATGGGAATAAAAAAAACTCTTGAAGCTTCATTTAACTGACAAAGCACAAAGAAAATATGTTATCACTGAACAACTTGATTTTATGTTGTAAATATAATCACATACAACATTTGATACCTTCAACACATTCTTAAAAAGTTGGATATGAGGAAAAAAAAAAGTTTGCAGAAATTCCTGTCATGCTGTAGTGATAATTCTTGCCACATGGGCTTGAGAGTACTTCCAACAACTACTGTAACTCGACAAAGTCAGTCACTGCGTAAAAACAAAATGCAACCTGAAACACTATTATGCAAAGAGAAAGTCACACATCACATTCTAAGCGGAACCTGTAATGAGTTCTCTGGGCCCAAATTTCTGATTGTCCAAAAGACTGTAGAAATGTGATCTGTGGCCACTGAGACTGTTATTGGTAATAGATGCAAAAGCATCTCATGGTATAGTGGGGACATCAGTGATCACATTACAGGGTCCATTAAAGTGGAGGCAAATGAATTTTTAGATAGACATTCGTTGGCATCAATTTGACGTCTTTTCCTAGGAAGTCCATGGTTATTTCAGCAAGACAATGCCAGGCCTGTGCTACAAAAGCATGGCTCCATAGACACAGACCGGCCTGCCTGCAGTCCATATCTGCCTCTCATGGCGCACAGACACCTACCACCACACAACATATGTTGCTGTTTCGCATGTGTGAGTCCTTGTCGTAGCTCAGTTCTTATAATGACTCACTTCTAACACATCAGGCAAAAAGAGGGATTAGTAGTTGGTCATTATGCACATCATTCAAATGGATGATTTCTCTCCAAGAAGGTTGTTCTTGCTCATGCTGAATGATGAAATTCACAACAGCTGTCTTACTTTTCACAGACTAATGCAAACACTAATGACTGAAAACAATCTCTGTGACTTTGTGACAGCTAACTAAAGCAGCAGAACAGTGTCAGGGAGAGCAAAATGCCTCCTTATCTGGATTGTTTGCATTCATCTTTCATACACACACAAAAAAATCCAGCTATCAATACGCCATACTAGTACATTATTTGGAGCATCAGGCACAAACTATGTGCTTTATTTTCTTTTCCAAAGACTTTTACATCTGTCTCTACATCCACTAAATATTCTAAGGTTATTTCAGGCCGATTGTAAGTTCATCGAAAGGTAATCTTTGATAACTCAGGCAATTTTACACTTTACTGAAAACTCAGTTCACTGCTAAATATAGAGACGCAGAACAAACAAGTACCGTTCATTACAGCATCATTAAATACCAAATGACTCTTACTGTTGTGGCCTGAAGCAGAACATTCACCCTGAATCTGCTGCAGGCTTTTCTTTTACACTTTCACTTCTTCTGCATTCAGCCACAAGCGCTTTAGTGAGTGTAGGTACTGATGGTGGCTGATTAGTTTAGTGTCCCATAAGCAACTTCAGCTAATCCAAAGAGTAGGAGGCAGAACTCCATCTCTCCAGAGAATGCAGCTGCACTAATACAAATCCCAATGTTGGGGGACCCCTTGAACTGATGTTAAGTTCCTGTGCAGCTCCTGACCATCCAATTTTTGCCAAAGGATTTCAACTGTGCAGAAACTACACAAGCTGTGTGCACATAATTGAGAGTGCAGCCTAAAGTAACTTACATATTAGATTTGCGCATTGATTAGTCATCACTAGCATCTTTGAATAAGCACAACTCCTTCTACAGTAAGTGCAGTATACAATTCTGAATCTGCAAGCTGTTAATGAACCATCTGTTTCTTCAAAGGGATCACTGTGGCAAATAACATAATGACAAATGATTAAATGGTAATTAAGTGGAATACTGTTAACTTAATATTGCTTACAGTCTAGCACGGGATTTGTAGCGTCTATCACAAAATCTCCACAGACTAATGCGCATAAGGTATTGTTATACTCTTCTGCACTATTGACTGACAACAGTTTTCTGTAACTGCTCTTAATTAATGCTGACTAAGCCAGGGAAGCACAACATGTCTGCAAGTCTGTCGCCAAAAAGTTTCATTTGTAGCCATGGTTATGGATTTTCTCACAGAAGCGCTGTGTTTTGTCTTTGACGAATGAGAGTAATTTAGCAGGCACCACTGTAAGGCACTTCCCCTTTGCCTGTTTCTCTAAGGCTTTATTGGTGGCTAATTGAAAGCAAGCAGAGAAACCCACACTGACCAAATTAATCTCATTAGAGAGGATGCATGGTTATCTGTGTAAGCCCAGTGTGGGTGAATGTGGGGGTATTTCTGTGTGCGCGCGTGTGTATTCATGCTTACTGAGAACATAACAGCATGTGGTGAGGGGGTGTGCAACTGGATTGTGGACACAGCAGTTAAACACTACCCTTTCTCTCTATGTTTTTCTCTGTGTCTGTTTTTCTGTCTGTTATTTCTATGTTTCACTCTCCTTTCTCTCTTTATCTCTCTGCTTCTCTCAGTTCGGTCTCCACCTCTGTTTCTCTCATTTCTATATTTAAATTTCTATAGTTATTTCAAATTTATCCCCACCAACCCCTCCACCATCTAGTCTGCTTTTGCTTCTCCCAATCCGTTTCCCTCTGTCTTTGTCTCCATTTACAAGTGAGAGCTATCCTTCCTTCCCGCTCTCTTTTTATTTTAACCAATTCTCCATGTCTAAGCTCTCACGTGATTTCTATATTTTGTTCCTTTATTACTTTCTTTATTCCTTTCCCCCACTTCACAGCTTTTGTTTCTCTCATTCCTTTCTGATTTCACTTTTCTTTCTTTAGTATTTTCCTTTCACTCTTTTCTCCCTCTGTATCTGTTCCTTAATTTCACACTTTCCCTGCTTTTTTCTTTCTCTCCCTCATGTTTTAAATGTAAAGAGTGCGTGAGATTCAGAGAGTGTGAGCTCCTCGTGTGTGGAGGATAGAGGAGGCGGCTAATGGAAATCTTCCAGAAGGTTCTGGGGTGAACGGGATGGAGAGGGAGAATGAGAAAAAGATGGAGGAAAAGCAAACATTCTGTATGCTTCATTTCCTGCCAAAGAGGATGCTTGCAAGGGTTTATAGTGAAACACACACACACACTTTCACATGCCAGTGCACACCAATGTCACATGAATGAGGTAAAAACACTCACTTTTGTCAGAGTCTTTCACAGTGGATCTAAACAGGCTAATCACATTCTTCAAACCATCCTCGGTGCAGTCTTCTAGTTGAAGATGCATGACACACGGCGGAATCACTGCCACAGCGTACACTGCGTGTCTCATAATGCTTTTAATAAGGACTTATCACTGCCATGTTCTGCCTTTAAAAGAAGCATTAAAGCAGCATTTCTGCTTAAAATTAGAATTACACACAGTATTTGTCGTATTATGCGAAGCAGTGTGTGTCTAAGCTTAATCGGCTTGGCAGAATTCATGATTTTATAATTTTTATATTTTGGTGTTTTTGCTAATCAGTGTCCTCTGCTGTAACACTCAGCATGCAAGTACACCATAAAACCACGGGTAATCCCCGCCGTGCCAACCAATAAGGCAGTCAAGCTCCGGTCCCGCCCCACTATCTGTAACTCCAGTGATTGCTGTTCCCCACATCTTTTACCATGGATTTGTCCACTCTATTCCTTTTAAAGATTACTTACTACAGTCACGCTACGTTAGGCTGATAATACTTCTGCGTTGATTCGACATAGAGCCTACACCGTAGGCTACACAAGATACCTACACCATTGTGAGTGTTTATGCCTCTGCACTGGTGTTGTCAGAGACTCGCGGAGGGCGAACTGACGGAGGTGGACGCACACGCTAAAACACACAGCGAATTTTATTAAAACAAAACCATACAAAACAAAAGAAAGGAAACACGATGACTGGAAAACAAATCACGACAGAGGCAACAAAACGAGGAACAGCAGATACAGACTAGACTTGGAAACGAAACGACAACGTGAAAAACAATGACCGAGAAACAGCGGAGACAGACAGACTTGAGAACGTGACAGAGGTAACAGGGACCGAAACAGTGAAAATGACCAACAAACAGGAGAGAAACAGGGGAACTTAAATACAAGACACAGACAAGATACACCTGGAACAGATAATAAGAGGGCAGGGTAACAAATGAGGCACAGACGAGGAGGCGGAACAAAGGTGGGACTAGGGCAACTACAAACAGAGCCATGTGCTGAGAGAGCACATGGCGGGGAAAACAGACATGACAGAACGAGGGCGTGACAGGTGTAGGTCATTCTTTGGGACAGAGCACAGTTTACATGAGGTGCCAGGAAAGTAACTAACACAAAGCCGGCATGTTTTTCTCACTTGGTTCAGGTTCTCGTTAAGTTATTTTTTCCTGGAGATGTCAATATTTTTCTTCTTTTCAACATTTTTATTTATCCCTGACACCCACACCATGTCTGAGGAAATCTCTCACTACAAATTTGCTGCCATCTCTGGTCTCTATAGAGTGGAGAAGAGTTCATGTTTCTGTACTTCTTCGGTTCAACATAAACAATGTCCATCTTACTATTCAACAAGTCTTTGCAGTCTGCATTGATGTGGCATGTAGTTACATTTTTGGAGAGGTGGGTGTCAGGCTACAGCGTAGGGTTCGCACCATCCCACTGCCATAAATTGGCCTTTAGAGTCTACCTTAATTCTGTAATTTCCACCAATTGAGGGGAATAAAAATAAAAATTGCTCATCCAATTTTTTAATATTCTAATTTAAGTTTTGAGTTTTAAGTAATAAGACATTAATATGCATTACTAAAAGACTAAGTAAAGTAACAATTAACCATCAAGTAATGACAGAAAGAAGGATTAACTTTATGTAAGAATTTTATAAATTCCCCCCCAAAAAATGCTAGTTATAGCCATTTCTTGTTTAAAATAATGACTTTATGATTAATTGTGACATTACCTAACATTTCAATAATGCGTATTGCTATCTTAAGTATCATGAATTATATACCCTTATTGGACAGTGTCATTGTGATGGGTAAATATATAAATTTGATCAAGGAGAATCTTTTTAATAATAAGCTTAATTATTAAGATGTAGAAAACATTTATTCAATTTTATAATAAATTCATACAAATGCTACACTTAACCACTTTAATGGCATTTACCTGCCATTACCTGCCAGCTGCTGGCCTTCACGGCAGTCTACTCAGTTGATGAAACATAAGCAATCGGATTTTTAGTGGTTCTACATTGCCCAGTGCTCCCTTTTCTTCTTCTCTGCTGTGGGATTTTCAGTATCTGGATGCATGCTCCAGATGTTCTGTAGAAAGTAAAGGGAGCATGTCTTTCATTGTAAATATCTGGGACACAATTTCAGAAACACTTTTCTAGCCTACGGATATGTCAGTAATACCGTGTTACAGCCAGGATGCATTTTATCTCCGGAGCAGCTTCAGCTCTTGCAGGAATGCTGCTGCACTCAGACGGAATACTTCCCACTTGGGAAAAAGTAATGTAAAGTAAAAGAGGCCTCAGCGGATTACACCTATCTCTGTCTGCCTGCGTATCCACTGCCAAACTCCAGGCTCTGAATTAGGTTGTTGCAGCCTGAGTAAAGCATTGCAGCATCTGGGTCCAGCTGATGGTCTCACGCAGACGAGGTCAGGGGCCTGAAGGTCCTCAGAAAACATCACCTCAACCTTATTTAGAAAAAAAAAAGCCCCTGACTTTGTCATATCGCCCGAAACTGTCTTTCACTCCCTTGACCCTCGTTTAAACCCCGGCACAGCACATACACACATACACACACACACAGACTCACACGCAGAGAGAAAGAGAGAGAGAGCAGGCCTTTGCTAACACTTGCCCCAGGACATACACTCATCTTTGAAGGCACGTATCTCCTCAAGGATCATCTGCCCTCAAACAGGCTGACATTTACTCTTCAAGACGTGTTTGTGTTTCTCTCTCTCAGTGTGTGTGTGTTTGTGTGTGTGTGTATTTGTGTATCTGTAAGATTTTGAATTAAAGAAACCTGAACTGGATAAAATCGACACTGAACTTTTAATGCATTCAGAAACACACACAAACACAGGCACAGACACAAACACAGACAAAAAACAAACACAGACACAAACACTGGCACAGACACAAACAGAGACATAACTGGAGACACAGACACAAACAAAGACAGACACAGACAGATACAGACAAACACAGGCACAAGCAAACAGACACAAAAATACAAACAGACACAAAGAGACACACACAAACACAGACAGAAACAAACAAACACGCACAAACACAGACAGCCATGAAAACAGACACAAACAAACACAGACACAAAGAGACACACACAAACACAGACCGACACAAACACTTAAACAAAGACAAACAGGCACAAAAACGGAAACAAACCCGAACACAGACAGACAAACACAAAGAGACAGACACAGACAGAGACAGACACAAACATAGACAGACACAAACACAGAGACAAAAGCACAGACAGACACACAAACACAGGCAGGCACAAACACACAAGGAGATAATATCTTAGAGGGACAAACCTATAATTAGAGACTTCATCTAAGTGATGACTTGATTAATTAATTGGCTAAAAAGGGCGGAGAGAGAGAGAGAGAAAGACAGATAGACAGAGAGAGGGAGGAAGAGTAAGGCAGAGAGAGAGAGAGATGGACAGAGAGAGAGAGAAAGAGATGGACAGAGAGAGAGAGAGAGAGAGAGAGAGAGAGCGAAGGAGAGATGACAGAAACAGAGAGAAGGCAGAAAAAATATAACAGAGGAAATAGTAGAAAAAACAGATTAACAGGAAGTGAGAGATGATAGAAGACAAAAGAGTGTGTGTGTGAAAGAGAGACAGAGCGTACTTTTTCACATTCTACCCCCTCTATTAGAAAACTGATAAGAATGAATCGTTAATTAATTAGCAGTGATTTCATTTTCACTGTTTAGTTTCTTTGTGCTGACTGGACTAAACACTCATTTAGCCTCTTTAATCACAGAACACGACCATTCACAGATAATTCATTCATTCATTATCTGTAAGCGTTTATCCAGTTCAGGGTCGCGGTGGGTCCAGAGCCTACCTGGAATCATTGGGCACAAGGCGGGAATACACCCTGGAGGGGGCGCCAGTCACAGAGCAACACACACTCACACCTTCACTCACACACTCACACCTACGGACACTTTTTTTGAGTCTCCAATCCACCTACCAACGTGTGTTTTTGGACTGTGGGAGGAAACCGGAGCACCCGGAGGAAACCCACAGAGACATGGGGAGAAGACTCAACAGGATAATGTGCTCCCTGTGTGTGTGTGTGTGTGTTGATCACGAGTGTTAGTGCAGTTTGGATATTTGAATTGTTGTTAGGAAACAGAGGGTTACATTATAATTAAAAACAAAACATATCTGATTGCGTGAACTGTGATGAAGAACAAATCCATACACAGGCATGCACGCTCCCGCACACACACACAAGCTGCAGCAGGGAGTGTACAGACAGCATTGAATTATGGGTAATCAGTGCATAAAGTAGAACATGGGCTACACGTTTCTCAGGGGAAGAGGAGTCACCTTCATTACCGTGACAACACACACACACCCCTCAAATAACATCCCAAATAATCGAGTTGATTAGGTGCTTTATCTGTTCTAAAATGAGTTACATCTCAAGGGGACATTGCTGTTTCAGTTATTAATTAATGAGCTGATGTGATGACAGATTATCTCTATAACCTCTAGAAACACAGGAATCCACTGCTGAAACCTTCTTCAATGTCAGAGAACGATAGCATCTTTCTTAACTACAAAGTTCAGCACAATTCCCTCAGGCCACATGACACAATACCAGTAACAATGTGATAACTCCCTGAACTCTTCAGCACACACCAGTCCACTGCCATGTGCGCAGGTCCAAACAAGTAAGCGAGACGGACCAGGACGCGGGTCGGAAGCTTTGTGTCCAATACCAGAGTTACAGTCACTCTCTTAAAGAAGCTACTCTCTGTTCTGTATCTGTAGTTTCTGAGCAAGTACACACTCACATTCACGACAGAATTCAGATTAAGTGTTTAAGGTTATCGCACTCAATGCCAAGCATGGACTAGAGTGGTATAACAACCCAGAACAGTGGAGCTGTGCTCGCCGGAGTAAAGGAGCACGATCCAGTACCTTTGGGATGCACTGGAGTGGTGTTTGAGATCCAGAGCTAATCATTCAACTTCAGTAGCTGACCTCGCTAAGAGTCCGGACGCTAAATGCTATCACATCATTACGGCAATGTTGCAACATCTACTGTAAAGTCTTCCCAGTGGAGCACAGGCTTTCACTGCAACAAAAAAAAACAGGACAGAGTGAACAAACTAAACCAGCTAAAGCACACACACACACACACACAAACAGAGAGGACTGGGCACTATATCATTTGTTAAATCTTATCTTGATAATGGTGTGTGTGGTACTGATATCCAGGGAAACTGTAATATGTAAATAACCCTGCTGTGTGAGATATACTAACCAATCACAGCTGCAGATTCTCTCTCTCTCTCTCTCTCACACACACACACAATGACACAGCTCTTGATTTCTACAAGGCTCTTCCTCCTAAGAGTACTTATGGAAGCTGAGAGATGTTCAGATGAGAAAGTGAAAGCATTAGGATGATGTAAAGTGAAACTGGGAGACTTCATCGCTCTCATTACACTATTGATCACCCTCCAATAGCTCTGTAATGTAAAACACATTCACTCTCACCATCTCCCTCAGCCAGCCTAGACAAATGTGTAATACCCTCTCTCCCTCTCTCTCAGGCTCCTATTTAAACATGTGCATTCACATCAGTACAGACACAAACACTTGGGCTAAGACTGATTATAAACGAGTCTAAGACTAAAATAAGGAGAACAAATACGAGTTTCAAAAGCTCAAAGTGGGTGAGACCTGTTTCTCACATTTCCGCTTAATCAGGACAGCGTTGTCCTAAATGTCAACGTAAACATTCCTACTCGGGCACACACACGGAGCTCATCAGTACAGGTGACAGGTGTACGGAGCTGTGCTCAGATAAACGCTTTGTGAACTCATTCCAATCAACCTTTAGAATCAAATAAAAATCACCACAGCTCACTGAACAAAACCACACCACCCACAAACTACTGATTACACTCTCTTCTTCTCTCTCCCTGTCTCTCTCTCTCTACTGTGCTCATTTTTATCATTCTCCCGCCCTCCCTCTCTTTCTCTTCCCTGTTCTCTCTCTCCCCAATCTCTCTAGTTATTCCTCTCTCTCTCTCCCACACGTTCTCTAGCTATTGCACTCTCCTCATCACCATTCTCCCAGTCTTTAAGTCTCTCTTCCTCACACTTTTGTTTGCCTCTCTCCCTCTCTTTTGCCATGTGCACCTACACACACACACAGATAGAGATAGAGAGAGAGAGAGAGAGAGAGAGAGAGAGAGAGAGTTCAAATTGAATCTCTTATTCTTCTGAACACTGCATGAAGAAAAACTAGATGAGTGTGTTATTGTTATTTGAGGGCTCACACATCACATCTCACCTGCAGCACACACACACCGCCACACACGTACACAAACTGCCACTCTATCATTCATGTCTAATTCACTACTTTCACTATTCCCTCCATTCTTCACCTCCCTCTTCCTCTGTCTGTTTCCCCACAGATTATATTTATCTTCCTTTATACTTTGTATATTCTGTTTTTATTCTTCCATCCATCTGCACCCCTCTCCGAACTCACATGATAAGATTACACACACTGACACTATCACAGCAGAGAGGGGGGCGGGGCATGTGAGTAATGAGCCGGGGAGAGACAAAGAAACAGAGAGAGGGATGAGGGGATAAAGGAAAGACTGAAGTGGATGAAAGAATGTGAAAAGGAGGAGGAGGTGAGATGAGAGAGGCACAAATTGGATAGGACCTGCGAATGAGGAGGATTTAAATGGCACAGTTTCTACACTCACTCTCTCCCTCTCTCTCTCTCGCCCTCTCCCTCCCTCTCTCTCTCTCAGATGTGTGACATAATTGTCAGTGTAATATATTCCGATTTATCCAGCTCACGCAAAGCTTTTCCAATTAAAGATCTTGTCAGAACTTTGAGTCCATTAAAATATAGACATCATCATCATCATCACCACACACACACACACACTTCCTGTTTTAGAAATCTCAGCACCTGAGAAAGTAGGAGAGTAGGATAAAGGCATGAGAGCAGCAGGAAGAGATAGAGAAGGAGATGACGAGAGAAATAGGGGCATAGAGAGAGCTAGAAGGAGACAGAGAGAAAGAGAAAGCGAGAGAGTACACACAACCGATTCAGATTCTGGAGATCTAACACGTCCCGTGTTCAAATATTTGTCACGTCATTACAGAAACTTAACTTCAGCGCTGACAGGTGAGTGAGAGCCAAAGAGAAGGAGATGGAAGTATAAAACTGTAGCAGTGGTGCTGGAGGCCACCTGGGTTCCTCCGTCAAGTAACTGCTCCCGATGTTGCCATGGCTACCTCAAAAAATACGCAAATAACAAAATGTCTGATTGATAGATTGCTCTGTGTGGAAGCTAGCTTGAAAACGAACCCCTGAGTTTCTAATAGACTGTAAATTATTAACAAAATCAACCTTAAGAGGGTCTGGGTTCAGATGTCACAGAGAAAGCCCCGGCACAGTAATGAATATAGGTTTAGTGCATGTACAGTATCAACAAGCCATCTATAACATACATAAAACAGGGACGTGAACTTCATTAAGTACAGTATTTGGCAGCAAGTTGGAGGTATGATGTCTGATGTCTGTGTGACCGTGTAGTTCTGAGTATTTAGGAGTCTGATGGTCTGCAGTAGGAGGCTGCTGTAGAGTCTGGCAGGGATGGCATGGATGTTGTGGTACCTTCTGCCAGGTGGAAGCTGAAGGATGTATAAGTGTGAGGGATGCGTGGGATCATCCGCTATGCACATGGCTTTGTGGACGCAGCGTGTGGTGGATCTGTCCATGACAGAGAGGAGTGAGGGACCGATGATCTCCTCAGCCGTCCTGACTATCCGCTGTAGGGTCTTGTAGTCGGAGGCGTTGCGATTCCCGAACCGTACATTTATACAGCAGCTCGCAATGCTCTCTACAGTCCCTCAGTAGGTGATGGGGAGGAAGGGAGGGGGCGAGGAGCTTTCTTCAGAGACACTGCTGGCTATGGAGCTGGTGGTGAGGGACAGGTGGGGTGCTGTTGATGTTCGGCAGAGAGTGATCACCTCATTGCTTTGTGATGATCAGTGTAAGAGCCATGGGAGGGCTGTCATTAAGATCTTCGGGATGCCAGTGGTGCTCAAAGAGAATGGTGAAGGTGTTGGTGAGAACTTCTGCCAGCTGTTCAGCAGTTCTTCAGAGTTCTCTGAAGACCTCTGATTTTATCTGTGTAGGATCTTCCACACCTGAGCTGTGGTCAGGCAGAACACCAGGTCTTTGGAAGGAGAGGTGGTATACTTGAGATCTGCGTGGTAAATATCTCCAGGAACAAAAACACTCTGGCAGAGTGTGTGTTCTGAAGCTCACTGATGGCTCCATACCGGTCACTAGCACTTCACTTGCATTCACACTGGAACAAGTACACAGCGGTTATGAAAACAGTAGTGAATTCCCATGGTAAATATCCTGTCCTACATCTGTCAATCACAAACTCTAGAGACTAATACAGCGTTCCTACCCCATTCAGTGTTGATGTAAACACACAGGCCCCCTCCTTGAGTCTTACCACACACAGCTCCATTTCTGCGGGCGTGAAATGAGACAAGCCCACTGAGCCGAAGCACACCTGGTATGGTGTCACTAAGCCAAGTTTCGCTGAAAACAAAAAAGCGTCAGTCTCCGTGCTCACGCTGGGCAGACCGCTGGAGTCGGAGATAGTCTAGTTTATTGCTCAGGGAGCAGATGTTAAGACAGCAGCATGGAGGGAAGAGCTGGACTAGTGGGGTTAACTTTTAGCCTAGCATGGATCCTCACCACTTGCTGTGCTTCTGTTTCCTTGCACAATGCTTACAGTATCCTCTCACACAGCCAGCAGCCGTTTGAAATTGAAGTAGGGTCTGGTGGCTGTGTGCACGAGCACTGGGTGTTATAGTGCTCAATTTGATCAGAAACTTAAGAGCTAAACTTGGGCTGTGATGATCAATGACATCTAATTTTAAGACCCATATTTATTTTATTTCATTCTTATTACCTGCTTTGGTTACTACATATCCGGTTTATTTTATGATAGTACATCTTGCTAGTGAGGGAGCGAGAGAAACTGTAAGCAGTATTCGGTATGGAAAGCAGAGGATGTGTGATTCATCCTCTGAGCAGACGGCCTTCTTTACTAACAGCATTAGAGCCACAGCCTCCAGCCAGAACAAGAGGGGGAGGAGGGAGAGAGAGAGAGAGAGAGAGAGAGAGAGAGAGAGAGAGAGAGAGAGAGAGAGATTTTCACAGTACTCTATAGGAGCGAGAGGTCTATCAGTTTGCCTTTGGGAAATACCTTTGAGTAGAAGCAGATGAGGCTGTGAATTTAGCAGATGAATTTAACACACATTTATTCCTGGGTGCATCATCAAACTAGCACAGCTAAACTTTCTCTCTCTCTCTCTCTTTCTCTCTCTCTCTCTCTCTCACACACACACACACATACACACACTGTCCTTATTCTCTCTCTCTCTCTCTCTATCTCTCTCTCTCTCTCTCACACACACACACACACACATAACCTCAGTTTCTCAAACTTTTAATTCACCATTTACTGGGACTAACCATTACTTCAGGGCACAGTGGCCACACACACACACTTATACACACAGACTGTGTGTATAAGCACTGAAGTCAGCTCAGTTACTTTCTTCTAGCTGTACACTGCTCAAATCTCCTCTATAATTTGACATCAACTTTAATCCTAACCTCTGGTGCTTACCTCAGAAAAATAAATATTTTTAATATATATTTTTTCAATTTGATTCAACATACAGTGGAATGTGTCTTCTGCTTTTAACCCGTCTGTGGATGTGAGCACACACACACTCACCACTAGTGCACTAGGGGCTGTGAACACACACCCAGAGCGGGGCGCAGCCATCCCCAGCATTTGGGAAGCAGTTATGGGTTTGCTGCCTTTCTCAAGGGCCCCTCAGCCGTGGACTGAGGGAGGACGACAGCGCTGTTCCTTCACTCCCACCACCCCCAATTTTTCTGCCTGTTGTGGGAATCGAACCTTCAGTCCTAAGCCCTCTTCTCTATCCATTAGGCCACGGCTGCCCACACAGCTTTTCTGAGCGGAGAGTATGAGCGTAGAGCAGTCTTCTGCTGCCAGAAATAATGCAGTCGCAATTCCCATATTCGGGGAATTTGCAAGGGTCAGCACAGCCGGAGTGCAATGACTGATTCCTCGCCTTGGGTGAACTGCCTTTGTGATCACGGTGTCGCCCCTGTCACGTAGATACTGCTACTGAGGTCAAAGTAAAAATACTGAGAGTCTCTAACAGACAGGCTAGTCCAGAACAGGGTGACAGAGGGGAAAAGCCATCCTTTATTTTCTAACATTTATGTAAATACAACTTTAAATGTCAAGCCTTTATCTCACTTCGTATTGTGTGAGCATTTTTTCATAAAACGACAAGTAGAAAGGGTCTGCAACAATCTGGAATTAAATCTCATTACATTAACATACATTTAAGAAGCCTGCTCTTCCAGGTTACACTGCCACTAACGTTTTTTTTTTTGTCTTTCTACTGACTACTGTGTTTCAGGATATTGTTTTAATATTGTTTTTTCTGTTTAAGGCCATTGGATATGGCTTTGTTATCAGTGTATTTGACCTGGACTGTTACACATTTTGCTTTTTGGGTCGCCCCATGTATTAAAACATGTATTACACTCTACTTTACTCCCCTCAGATCCCCCTCAGATAACTCTCTCTTTATTGTTGGATGCACTGTGGTCCTTTCAGCTTTATAATAAAATGTTTTTATACAACTACCTTTAAAGTGTATATACTTTCAGCTTTTATGTTCTTTACATATCATTCGTTCATTCATTATCTGTAACCGCTTATCCAATTCAGGGTCGCGGTGGGTCCAGAGCCCACCTGGAATCATTGGGCGCAAGGCGGGAATACACCCTGGAGGGGGCGCCAGTCCTTTACCGGGCAACACACACACATTCATTCACAGACACTTTTGAGTCGCCAATCCACCTACCAAAGTGTGTTTTTGGACCATGAGAGGAAACCGGAGCACCCGGAGGAAACCCACACAGACACAGAGAGAACACACCAAACTTGAACCCACAACCTCCAGGTTCCTGGAGCTGTGTGACTGTGGCACTACCTGCTGCACCACCGTGCCGCCCTCTTTACATATCAGATTAACGCAAAACCACAAATGAGACATTATTAACAAGAAAAAAAAATAGTTTAATACCAGAAATAGCCATCATTTAGCATCAACCTTGGAGGATTAACTTGAAAGACAGAATGACCACTTCAAATCCAAAAACTGCTGTTACTAGAATGTAGGTTTTAACAGTAGGAGAACATTTGCCACTTAAAAGCTTGATTAGAATGGTACCACCATTAAAAACAGCTGCAGGAGTTCACAAATTAGCCACACTGCCCTTGTAAATGCCTGCACACCAACCTGCGGAGGCTGCAATGCCACTACAATACCCACAGAGCAGCAAAATTAAAAAGTAACTTACCGTTCTTTTCGCTGTGTGGCTTGATGACTTCTTGTCCAGGCAGGCATGGGCACGGACCCTCACACTTGGCTGAGATGCTCTTTTTTGAAATGCATGCCTGGAACTCCAGTTTACACTGTGGAGAGATTAAAGAGGGTTATGGGTAATGTAGTGTACAGTATGTTAACAGACTATAAATACATTTCTTTGTCAAGTCCCTGCATCAGTTTCTATTCCACTGTTTTGTTTTATTTCCACTAGTCAAAATTTACTCCTGTGTGGTGTGACAGCAGCTCCAGTCCAGTCAGTGGAGGGGTTACTTTACAGGTGCCTGACAAACATGACAGAGTAGACGAGAGTGAAGTGTGAGTTAAGGTAACGTACTCTTTCTCTGAAAGATGTAAAGCCACCTGTTGTTAACACAATGGGTCTAGACAGCTCAACACGCTTGGAGGAGACCACTAATGGCCACTGCACTCCTCAAGAGAGAACAAAGGGAATTGTATTCTAGGACTCCCGGCCTCAGATGGTGGAGGCATCTCCTGGTAACAGGGCTGTCGCTCTAAACAAACACTGAACCACTTGGAAGCCCACTTCAAGTTAAATTTGGTCCAGATTATTAAACTTAGTGTCACATTGATTATATATATATATATCCATCAAACCCCACTTTAGTGAAGCCAAAGTGTTTAATTAGAATGCACGGCTACATACATATCACAGAGTGACAAAAGTCAGAGGCTATACCTCTGAAATCCTTTAATAACAAAATAACATTCCGCAAAGTGTGAAAACTACAATCTTCTAAAGTTTGAAGTAATTTCACATTCCTTTCACGTAGCTGAGGAGGTTTGAAAAGAAAAAAAAACTGAAATGAATTACCCAGCCATGCAAAACGCAATTAAAATGCAGAGAGTTAACAAGAACGAGATCCTATCATTATTCAGACGCTCTAGTCTGATAGAGAAACAAGATGGATATTTGTGTTCAGACTCTTTAATAGTGTGTTTTAATTACAATTCAAAACTCCAAGCAGTTCTTTCTCATTAAAACACCTCAGTCAATCACACATAGACATTGCATGCCAGTGTGGTTGTGGGTGTGTTTTAATGGACTGAATTCACCACATGAAAGAAGTTCACTTGATGAATGGGGTAAAGATGAAAATAACAAACTTCAGGTAAATGAGTTCTCCAGAAGTATTATAGACTTAAGATCATATTACCTGTTAGATAAAGCATCCAAATTACATCCACACTCACTCTCAGTCATCTCACAATGAGCATATTATGCTTTAACTGGACCCAAACATACACACAAACACACACAAACCAGCCACACCACTTTTTTAACTATTGTCTCAAAACTAAATCAAGCTCTGAATGTCGCCGTGGTATCATTTTAAGTTGTTTTGACTGTTATGTTTTGTACGGTGAAGAAGCCAGTGTAAGAGATGAGCTCCTGAAAATAATGGCTGTCAATCAGCAAGCAGGGAGCTGTCTGTGTTGCTGAATTAAAAGAAAAACAGTTTCTTCTGCTGGTTGACATATAGTTCTCAATATTTCCATCAATTTCACTAGTGATATCAGCAGAGGCAAAAGGACAGTTTTTCCTGTTGGAACAAAATCTCATCTCAGAAAAGTAACTTTGCAGAAGAAGGAAAACAATCATAAAAGTTCAATATATGCTTTTGAATAACTATTGTATTCTTTATTTTATGATATTTTTTGTAACAATTCTGGATGTCGGTTTATGATTATTTCGTGGCACAATGTCAAGGTGTTCTTTGTCCTAAAAAAGTTACACATTTTAAAGTCTTGAGATTTCTAATCATAGATGAAACAGCCTTTCATGATTAAATTTTGGTCCACTCTGAAATGCAGCTGGAATTTTCAAATTATGCAGACAACGGAGACAAGCTATTGCTTTGACACTGACGATGGACATAATATACCACCATACTGTGCACTACCTTCAATTTAAAAATATCAAGAACATTGTCTCTTATCCTGAACTGAATCATTAAAGACCTGAGATTTCTTATCATAAAGTCGAAACAGCTGTCTCCTAGATATACGCGCAGTTTCTGGGTTAACAATGAACTGATTAACATTAATATTTAGGTAGCAGCTTCATCAGAGTATGCAGAGTAACAGATGGACCACTGTCTGTAATTGTAGAGCTACAGAGCACACCAATATGGTCTGAAAATGAGTGTAAAAAGAGGTACTTTTAATGTAAGTTTACTTTCAGTGTAAGTTTAAAAATAACCACAAAAACCAACTAAAACTTTTGATTGTGACAGTGATGATTTATGTCTATATGTGATTTTTGTCCAAAAGCATTATATATTCAGACAACCGAGAGTCAGTAATGTGTAATCTGAATATACTGTCAATAGCTATGTTTGTTTTTGCAAAGTTAATTTGCTTTTGATTAAAGATCCATGTTGTAATTTAATATGAATTATTTCTCACTCATTGCTTGCTGAAACAAACAGAGATTCTGTCAAAATTGGAGAATGTAATGCATTGGTGTGTTATAAAGGAGACAAGATTTCATTGTTGAAGTATGTTCTCATCTTTTGTGAAAAATGGAAATATGTATGTTTTTTCCAGGTTGTAAATTTGGCTTGACATCAGACCATAAAAAGTCAGGAGTGCGGACTGGAAGCAATAAATGGAAAGTACATGCATCTTTTTATGTAGTTAACTGTCATTAATTATTGAGTAATTTTATGATTGCAGCTAAACATGGTAGAAAAATGCAATAATTCTTGACTGGTATGAGGTCAGGGAGAACCGCTGACTGTATTACAGTAGGTTGTACAGGAGCAGCCGTGTGTCTCTGTACAATTCTGCAGCAGTAACACACTGTCACATTCACAGTGTGTTGTGACAGCTGTATGAAAGGCTTAGAGAAGCACAGTGATAGCTGTCAATGCAAATCTTTCCTGCCTCACTGACATATTCAATTTTCTCACACATACCCACAAAACACACACACATACACATACACACACACACACACACACACAACACACTGCTGACATATTCCATTTCACAGCGTCCAGTTTAAATTAATCTATCTTCATTACAGCACAACAATCACCAGGCTAATGTTTACTAATTAAAACTTCACAAAGGCACACAATACAAACCTGGATTAAGGAACACAGAAGCGCACACACACACACACACACACACACACGCACACACATATACACATAAATACACAGGGATAATGAAAGTCAAATTAGACCACTCGCCCAAGGAAATCATATGATATATTTCTCTTAAAAAATTCAATTTGCTGAAATTGGAGGCAAACGGCATGTGTGGCCATTCAAATTTGATTACGGCATGACAGGTACATTCACAGCAGAGACACACACACACACACACACATACATACACACAAACAGAGACACACAGAGCACAGCACACACATACAGTGGTGCTGAAAGAGTGAAAGAAAAACAATACAGCAACTAAACATGGCATGGAGGTGGAAACACTCTTAAGAGGATAACAGTACATATTGGGGGAGAGAGAGAGAGAGAGAGAGAGAGAGAGAGAGAGAGAGAGGGAGAGGGAGAGGGGGAGAGAGAGAGAGAGAGAGAGAGAGAGAGAGAGAGAGAGAGAGAGAGAGAGAGAGATGTTATTAAGCAGTAAATCTGTTACGCACATTAAGCAGTGTGTGAACAGCAGAGTGTGTGTGGTCCAGATATACATCACACTGTGGGGACCAAACTCTATTTACACTTACATTGTTGGGACTTGTCTCCCTTATAAAGACAAAAAAACATGTCCCACAAACTGGTCCCCACAACATAAATCTCTATATTTTGTCATGACATGTTTCAAGGTTAGCTGCATACAGGAGCAGACCCTGTGTGTGTGTGTGTGTGTGTGTGTGTGTAAAAGAGTATTAGCAGATCAATTACACAAACAGAACATAGTTAAGCTCTACAAGCGTGAACAGAAGCTAACGCTGCCAATGCGAAAAGAAAAGACCAAATTCTGCCTCAGTGTACACCCTCGCCTGCTTTTATCCCTCTAAACCTCATTTCTTTTCTCTCTCTCTCTTTCTCTCTCCTGTTCATCCTTCATTCCCTCAGCTGGCTCCAGCATGCAGCAGTGCCCTGATGAGGCTCAACACATGCTTTTCTTTTATCCCTGGTCTCATTCATCCTCTCTCTTTCTCTATTTTACTCTCCTTTTTTCCCCCATTTCTCTTCAACCCCACACATGTAGCTTGCCTCCACACATAATAGTACTCCTCAGAGTCAATTAAAAAACACCTGCCTGATATCACGAGAGAGGAGAAGGCAGGCAGTAGGTAACACAACTGCTCTCTGTCTCAGACTGGTGTTCATTTCTGCAGAAAAACATGGTGTGTCCTGCTCACCTTTACTCTCACCGGACCAGGGGTGCCCAAACTTTTGCATTTAGTTGTGGGTAACTATGTATTTTGTATTTAATGCCTATTTAGACTTATTAGGGCATTACTCTCTCTCTCTCTCTCTCTCTCTCTCTCTCTCTCCCTGTGTGTGTGTGTGTTAAGATGGACTGAAGGTAATGTATGTATGTGGATTGCTTAGAGAGCAGGAGCAGGTGCCCTTCCATTCCTCAGTGTTTATTCCCTGCAGGACTTTAGCCAGTCTACACTGAAGGTGACAGAGAGATGGAGGGAGTGATAATTGGAGAGACGAGAGACGGATAGAAAGAGGGATGGAGGGAGAGCGAGAGAGGGAAGGAAAAGCACACAAACTTGAGAATCCAATAGCAACAGCGGACACAGTTCATCTACCCGATCATCCATCACCAGTGACTGAACCACTTACACACACACACACAGCAGAGAGAGAGAGAGAGAGAGAGAGAGAGAAGGCTGAGTGTTAAAGGGTAAATTTAGGCCTAGTTTACTGAGTTATAGTTCAACAGGTTAAAGGTCCTGCTTTTTCACTGATACGCTTTGACCTCTGCTCACTTACTTTTCACTCCCCAACAATGTACACACCCACACACAAAACTGACAGGTCAAGGACTCCTGGTGTTAAGTAAATATTTGAATCATTCCCTCGTTTGTCATTACTCCAAATGAAGAAACCCACAGGAGCCCAGGCTTCCACCTGAAAAATCCCACATACTGTTAGATGCAAGGTGACGTTTACTGGTCTTGTGCAACGCTGTCCTAAGCCCTATACCAGGAGGATTTGTTCTACCTGGCAAAGTGCTGTAATTTAAGTGATTAGTGACAAAATCCTTTATTTTAATCCAGTACAAATCTGCAGCGTGTGTAGTTTTTACAGGTCTGACACTAATAATTCCACACTGAATGGCCTGCTATACTTGGCTGAACTCGAATCTTGCTCAGTAATTGTAATCCTCTTCTAATTCGTCTCATGCTAATGTAATAACAAATCCTAACAACAGAGACAATACGTGCTGTGTTGTTGTTGTTATTGGGTGCGGCACCTAGCATGGAACACAGAGGTGTACGTACACCTCTTCCTTTATTCCACATGAGCTCCAGCCAGTCAGATCCCAATAAATTATACTACACAACCCCCTCTAGTAAAACTAATCCACACTGAACAATGCTGAACTCAGAACTTACCAACAAGCTCATGAATATTAAGCTGGTGGTGACCATAGCAACATTATGTTCTAAGAAGTTTGCTGGAGATGAGGGAAACTGATGATGGTGATCATGATGATGGTGAACATTGTGATGATTATAGCAATTCTATGATTATATGATGACAATGATTATGATGACAGTGATGATGACAGTCTCGGTGAGGATGATTGTGATGATAGTAATGTTGAGGATAATAATGGTGATAATGACAAATTATGACAATGATGAAGAAGGTAAAGAAAGTGATGGTATAGATCAGAGATCTTCTAACGATGATGATGCTAATGAGGATGAGGATTAATTTACCTTTGAGGCGTAGGTGTGACCGTCTGATCCGCACACGGGGCTGGGATGAACAACAGGACATGGCCTACATTTCCCATGAGTCATCGCTCCAATCCAGTGCTTATGCGGAAGACTGCCTTTCCTGGGCTTAACACTGAAAGAGACATGGAACACATGAATATTATTTATTATTCAAAGCAGTGGAAGGCTCTGAGATCCCTTCACTTTGTTCGCTTTTCACTGGGGTTTTTGACAATGCTTTGAGTGAGCAGCATTTAATTATAGTAATGACAACTAATTAAAGTTGATACGTAGAGGGTACAGGGTGTCAGAAGTTACAATACACACTTTCATCTGAATACCCCTGTGAGTAATGGGTGAGGGGGCCTCTTTTTAGGCTATGTCTGGAATATGGCCTATCTTAAAAGCTGGCATATGGTATACCGGATTAAGGGCAAGTTTTTGCAGTGGGAAGGTGGTCTATCACAACAATAAAAGCGTGTCCTGCTACTCCTGACTCACCTTGTGTGTGTGTGTGTGTGTGTGTATGTGTACATACAAACACATATACATTCATTCATTATCTGTAAGCACTTATCCAGTTCAGGGTCACAGTGAGTCTGGAGCCTACCTGGAATCATTGGGCGCAAGGCAGGAACTCACCCTAGAGGGGGTGCCAGTCCTTCACAGGGCAACACACACACACACTCACATTTACACATACGGACACATTCGAGTAGCCAATCCACCCACCAACATGTATTTTTGGACTGTGGGAGGGAACCAGAGCACCCGGAAGAAACCCACACGGACACAGGGAGAACACAGGATTCTCCAGGTGTCCCACACAAACATGTGGAAAGAGGATTTGCCGATAAAATGGGTCTTTATTTTTACTTTATGAACAGAGTGTGGTTTATCTAACATGGGAGGATCTCTCTCTCTAACTCCCTCCCTCCCTCCCTGTGTGTGTGTGTGTGTGTGTGACTCGTGCTCCAGCAGAGGGAGTGAGAGCGATAAAGGACAGTGTGACACCTGTTCGTTCACAGATTATGAATAAATTTGTTTGAAAAAAAACAAAACAAAAAAACAAAAAAAAAACAAACTCAGAATGTTCAGCACTTACTTACACACAAACAAACACACACACACACTCCTCTGTGCAGGTTCATGAGAATGCAATGGCAGCTTGTGTGTGTAACTGCCAGAGAGGTGTGACATAAACCCTACAATAACAGACTAGAATTTCTGGCATACTGAGTGTGAGCCATGTGAGAGAGAGAGAGGGAGAGAGAGAGAGAGAGAGAGAGAATTCTTTAGGCATTAATGTTAAATATCAAGGCTTGAATGTGTCAAGGGGTTACTGCTAGTGTGTATGGGTGCACATGGCTCTTAGGTCTGGACACCGCTGGTAAACACACATGACCCCTATAATAAATCAACACTAAAAGCAGCTCCTGCTGACCATGTAGGTGCACTTTGCAGTTCTACAGTTACAGACTGTAGTCCTTCTGTCACTCAGCACATTAGTTAAGCTTCGTTTTTTACCTTGTTTCCCCCACGTGAGGTCATGTCCCCCCACAGAGCAGGTGTTATCTGGGTGGTGGATCATTCTCAGGACTGCAGTGACACTGTGTGTCTGTGGTGGCACCACATTAGTACAACACCGCCATGTCATGCCTCATTCGCAATGTGCTACAACAGCATGGCTCTGTAGACACAGGGTGTGAGTGTGTGCCACAACAGGCCTGCCTGCAGTCCAGATCTGTCTAAGAGACACCACGAAGGGTGGGGTGAGGGGGGTGTTTTTGGGAGACTGTTGAGTAGCTGGAATCTTTTCTCAAGCAAAAACCTTAATGCTTTGATCGCAACCCTAAAAACGCAAACGATTCTAGGGCAGCTGGTCTTTGCATTGCGCAAAACTGTCATGAGCATTGGGAAAGAAGAAACGTTCAAAAATGAAAGCCTTTGTAGGTATGGTTACTATTAATCTTTCACGACACTGGTATTTTTTATTCTTAAGATTGTATCCTTCCACTCATTGTGAGTGGGAACTTGGATTGCATAATAGGACTAAGATTTGAAAGCTATGATGATTTTGTCATACATATTCATCCCAATAAAGTATTTAAACCGTGTGCTAAACCCACATTCCCTCACGGCTCGTTTCTCTGCTGAACGCATAAGCCACATCCAGCCGGCTGGGACCTGAGCACTGGTGTCTCCCAGTGTTGAGTATCAGTAACTGACAGCGATCTGAGAGTGGATTAAGCAGACCACCACCCACATTCCCTCTGGAGAGGCTACCCCTCTATCTCCCTCCCAATCACACACTGCACCATCATTCTAGATGGGTGAACAAGAGTCTCTCTCTCTCCCTCTCTCCTCTTTTCTCCTAAGAGCTTTCAGAGAATCATCTCCTCCAGCGCTTGCTAAATTACCACTCGCCTCTCTCTGCCTCTTTGCCAGCTGGCTTGGTAAATAACGGCTGTTTCCATTTCTTTTACTTTACTAGCTGCCTCCTCTTGATTATGAAAAACGACATGTGGAGGATTCTTTCTTTAAAAGGATTTTTACCGTATGATACAAATGCTAGTGAAACCCCTTTTTCCACAAACACAACTCATATCGGTCATAGTTTGTATGCTACATAGTACAAATAGGTTAATGAAGAGGTCGTCGAATCCACATCTTTGATCTAGTTTCCAGGCCAGGATTTAAAAATGGCCGACTGGTATGACACTATAGCTGCAACTGCTAATGTACCTGACTCGTCAGGT